>NW_027816933.1:0-13561 GCF_054177405.1 Leptonychotes weddellii | reverse complement strand
GGGTGCACGTACCCCTTCGGATCCCTACTTTTGTATCTTTGGGGTAAATACCCAGTAGTGCAATTGCTGGATCGTATTTAAAAAAATGAAACTTTTTTTTAAACAAAGTTTGCAAAACACAATATTAAATTAATTTTTATCTCTGGATTCGGTTTAGTGGTGAAAGCAAGAAAATGGGATGAGAAGAGTCCTAGATTCAGTAAATGGTGATGTTCTTATTCATGGGCTGGGTGATGGATGTATAGATGCTCTTTATTGATAAAAAAATGGTATATAAAGTAAAAGAAAGTATTAACTATGGTAATAGTGTTTTTTGAGCCAAGAATTATACATTATAATTAATCTACTTCGTGTGCTTTGTCTATAAAATAAACAACACAAAAATAAAATCCTGATTTACATCTTCCTATAACCCACATGATAGTATATTTAATTTCCCCCTAATTCACATCAGGATGGTGCTAGGATTTAGAAGGAGATGTAAGGAATTAAAATGATATGTGGAATATTTCACAAGGAAAACATGAGCATCTTGCTGTCCATCCATCCATCCATCTCTCCATCCATCCATCCACCCATCATCCAACAAGTTTCTCTGCCTTTTAGTCTTAGGTAACTGATAGATTTAAAACTTTTTTATAAACTTCTTGAGGTCAAGGACCACACTTCCATCTTTGCACTCTGCACAGTGTCTTGCCTTGTCTCAGCTACAAAAGTGTTAGTTATACAAAAATAACACAACTTACCAAGTTTGGAACCTTAACCATTTTTTCTCTAAACAGGATAGTTCATGGCACACATTTCACAGATGAGAAAACTAAGGTCTGGACAAGGTAATAAGCCTACCAGCATTCACATAATGAATTAAGGGCAGATCTTAGAAACAGCACACATTTATCCAGCCCAGCAGTTCTCCAACCTGGTTTGCACGTTGCATTCACATAGGAGCTCTGAAAACACACATATGCCTGGGCCCCACTACCAGAGAGTATGATTTAATTGGTCTGGAGAGGGGCTTAGAGATGGAGTGTCTTTAATGAGCTTCCCAGATGATTTGAATGTGTATAACTACTGACTCTCCAGCCCATGTTTTCCCTCTTAGGCCTCCTGTGGATTGGATTATCCACTGATGTAACTAACAGCCAAAGTAGGATTGTTCCAGGCTTCACTGTGAGTCCCCAGAGTGGAATCTGCCCAGCTTCCCAAGACATGGCAGGAACCAGAAGAGGTTAAAGAGTTATTGAAGGTGCAGTAGGAAGAGCATGGATTTGACAGATCCGGAAGAGAAGCTGGAGTCTCCCTTGCACATTATGGCGTTTTGAAGAATGTAACTCACTCCTGTGCTTTATTCTGTGCTCTTTAGGATAATTTAAAAAGAGAGATTCTTCATAAATCTTCCATGCATCATTCAAAGGAACTTCCTGTGATGAGAAATTCTAAAAATTATGGTGCTTGGAGAATAAACCAAGTTAGGTTTCTTTCTTTCTTTCTTCCTTCCTTCCTTCCTTCCTTCCTTCCCTCACTCCTTTCCTCCTTCCCTCCTTTCCTGACTTCCTTCCTGCCTGCCTGACTTTCAGTTCATCATCAATGAGCCATTAATTGCCTGCTGAGTGCTGTGGCGTTGCTCAGATAAAAAAAGCAGTGATTGAAGAGAGAAGTTGGTACAGAGAGTTGAAGACACATGGTTCTTACCTCAAGAAGCTCTTAAACTTGAGTAAATTGAGAACCTTTTGGTGAGAATGTCTTGCCAGAGGACACAGAGATGGTCAAGCAGCTTGGGCATGATTCCAAAGCAGGTCACTATTTATGTATTCACACATCATATATTTTTGTAAAATTTACAAAATTATGATCTTTCCATAACCTTTCCAAAAGGAGTCTCCCAAATTGTATAAGCTTTTGGATGTGCAAAGCATGCACTGTGTCTGTTCTCACATTCTCTGTTTTCCACCATTTTTTTTCCCTCAGCATTTATGAATACATATATCCTGCCTGGACTCTGCTAGATGCTTTGACACAACTACTAAACCTGCATGGGCTAGCACACAGGGCAAGTGGCATGGGGCTGGCGGGGCCAGAGAAGACAGCCTAGGGCATTTTTATTGGTAGATTCCTGTCTTCAGAGTCACCACACACATTAGTATTTTAAGTACTCTAAGAAGTAAAGAAACCTGGACAATTTTTATTGAAACCTGAACTTCTGGGCTTATTTAACCCAGATTCAGGAAATGAGTTTTTCTTTTGGTCTAAAACCTGGAGCCAGTGTTCTATAGAGTACACTTTGAGGAGCCTTGAGTGAGGAATGCATGTGGATGGGCTCAGCAGTCCACCCTGGTGTTGGAGAAAACCGTAGTGTCTACATTAATTATGCAGTGATCATTGTTGATCCCCTGTTATTGGACAGACCCTGAACTAGTTGCTGCGATTCAACAGTGAGCAGAAACAGATATGGTTCCAATTCAAGGAGCTCATAGAAAAAGACATGTCAAATAGATGCATAGTTACCAACTATGATAAATGGTATAAAATAAAAGCATAGAGAACTAGGGAATCCCTTATTAAAAGGGGGTAGAATTTGGTCTTGCAAGTCTAGGAAAACATCCTTGAAAGAATGACAAAAGATTTGAGATCTGAAGAATGAATAGGAGATTAGTAGATTAGCCTGGGGAGCAGCAAGAGAAGCTCAGGCAGTGGGAATAGCATATAGAGCTCCCTCATGGTGGAGAAAACATGCCACAGTTGAGGAACTAATGAAGCAGATTGAGCACCATCCTCACTTCACCCTTTGCTTAGTTCTAGAGTCTTCTGGGTATTTTATTGTTCCAGCACCATAAGGATTATGTGTTGACTCTGAATCACCTCTATGGACTGCTGGATAATATCTTCATGTTACTGACCTGAAGACACTTTAGGACTTTAGAGGTATGTTGTTTCCATGCCAACAGCACTGGGTCCATGCTCTGCTCTTTACACCTTATCCAAGGTGTAAAGAGCAGAGCATTTCTCTTAGTTTATTACCTGCATTTCATTGGAAGAGTGTAAAGTGTTTCTTTTCTTCTTATTATTATTTTAAATATATTTATGATATTGCATTAAAAAAGATGATAGTGGGAGCTCTCATATAGAAGGAATGTCATACATGACAATGTAGCTAGAGCCATCCTTGGCGTATGAAAGATCGCATTAAATATTTGTAGAATGAGATACCTGAAGGGCATTTGAGTTTGAGGTGTCAGTGACCCGTCCATCTCTTCATCCCCGATGGATGTTGTTGCTGCATTACCATGTGCACCTCAATTTGATTTAGCATTTCTATATGTCATTCTTCTGTAGACTGTTCCCTTCCTCAGCTCCACACTCTGTGCCCAAAGGTAAGAGACGCCATCCCATGCCTGGACTAAGTTTGAGGAACATTGCTGCAGACCAAGACCTCAGATGACCAAGGCCTTACTCATCGGGAAGGGAGATTTCTTCTGGAGAGGAGCTCAAAAGGGAAAATGTCATCTAAATCAGGGCAGGGGCTTATCTTTGTTTGGCTTCCCAGAAACTGACCCTGAGACCAGATGAAGCACCAGTGATTTACTTAAAAGATGATTCCAGGAGACACTAGCGGAGGAGGGGTGCAGTAAGACAGAAGAGGGAAGGAAGCCAGCAAACTCTATGTTGTCCAGAAAGTTACCACTATGGCAACAGAGCTCAGTGCTTCTGAAGAACTTGGAAGGCAGGATAGAACATGCACTTCTGAATTTTCCTACCTGGGATGCAAGGTGCTGGGGTGCTTAGCCACCCCCTCTGCTTCTTTCTTTGATGGGGGCCACTTTCAAGGTCTTCCAGCTTGCCACAGAAGTTCAGGAAGAGCCTGCCCTGGGTAGAGGTGAGTTCTGAGCCCGTATGGGGGGTCATCAATAGAGTCTGCCACAGAGTTGCTTCCATGTGAGCCTGGATTTGCCAATGGTCCTGGGAAAACAAAAAAAGTATCCTTAGAAGAGGCAGAAATGAATGGCAAATTGGCTATGCATGTTGGAGAGAAGTCCTTTTTGAGAAGCGGGAGGCACTTGCCTAATGAGGCCATAACAAGCAAATAAAAGGCAAACCTCCACATTTAATGCACATGGTGCCTGGGTAGCTTGCCAGTAGGTCCACTCCTTTCTATTTCCCAGGTGATGCTACATCATTTCCTCAAGGTAATAAGTATCAGGAAGCTGTCAGGGTTATTTTTTCTTATTCCTTCTTTTTCTTTTTAATCACACCAACATTTTTTGACTTACTCTTGCCACTCAGCAAAATCTCTGTGGGCTGGAGATGGGAAAATCTGTGAGAAAGGCACTTGGGGCAAGTGTTGGGCAGGAGAGATATTTTACAGTTTAATCAGATAGGGGAATGCACATTTTTTTTTTTTTCATACAGAAAGCATTGAGTACCATGGCCATAGTTGAGCTACAGATAGAGTTAAGTTTTCCAAATGCTGGAGGTTTTTTTGTTTGTTTTTTGTTTTATTTTGTTTTGTTTTTGGAACAGAGGAGCTTTGTTGCCTTGGGGCTGGCTGCAAATAGAGTTGGGAAATTCTGGCTATTATCATACTGACCTTAACCTGGACAGATACACTTGGGTCTTTATCTAAGAAACTTAGAGGCTGGCTGCCTGAGACCTCTTAGAACATTGGGTGAGAAAAAAACAGAAGCGAGGTATAACTGGGAACAGGTCAACATTATTTTTCACTTCATAATATTAATAATGTCTAATGTCACTTTTCTGACAACTCTTCACTGCCACCAATAAAATCAGGTTATTTCTGGACAGGAGAGAACAGGGAACAGAGGTTACATCCGTCTATTTTCCACTTAACTAACACTGTTGAGGTGCTTCTCTCTGCCAAGATCTGTGTAGAAAACAAAGCGGATACAGAGTAACAGACATCATTAGCCCTGCCTCCGGGATATTTACAGCCCAGTGGGGAAGATGATAAGTAATGGGACATACTTATGAGAAAGCCAGTAGCTCTTGCAGTAGAACCTTCTACAGTATGTGATGGATGGAACTGTTGAAGATGAGACTCCAGGGCACGAGTGGTAAAAAGGGGCAATGAGGAGCTCGTTCCAGTAAGATTTGCTCGTGGCCCATGTGGCCTGGGGGTGATTATGCTTTCTTCTTGGGTGGCTGAAAGAAGACACACTTTGGGGGTTTGGCTGAAAGATGATGAGTTCTGTTATGTGTTTGGAGTATTCATTTGGGGTGCTCCTGGAGAAAGAGAGAGAGATGTAGGCTAGAAATGTGAATCTAATGTCAGCAGTATGGCTTTCCATCTGTGGCTACTGGGTGGAAAGTGATTCCTTTCATTAAAATGGGGAATATAAGAATAGGGAAAATAAGATGGGGCAAGAAGGAGAACAGAGCAAGAAGATCATAGGATTTGATTATCAATACTTTTTTTTCTAAGGTGGGGGTGGGGAAGGTATTAACATTCTGTTTGGTGCCATTTATTTCCCACAACACATTGATGACTGGCAGTGCTATGGGGAAACAGAGACCTGGACTGGTTGAATGGATGTCCATTGTAATATATCTGTTGGGGAGGATGGGACCGATATATGACTTCCTTCTTCCCTCTAGTATTCAGAACACTGAGAGATAAGAAATGGGAAACAGAAGGATAGCATTCAAAATGCAAGCTTTATTACACATAAAGCTGATTGGAAACTATAGTTTATTGTGTGATAGAAATCTGAGATATCTGAAGATTTCACTCTGGGGTTGAATCTACCAGCTCTCTAATGGCCAATGATCACGGGAGGAGAGCACATGGAACAAAGCAGGGTGGCCTGAGGCCAGAAGGGGCTAATGCTTATGTACCACTAGTCTTTCTTCCAGTCTTACCCATTGGATAAATCATGCCCCTCTCTAGAAAGGTGAGTGATAGGCAGACAGAAAGTGGAATTTTTTTCTGTAGTGATTTTCCCTCTTGGAGAGTAGAGTGAAGACTTCTTCCCATCCTAGGAAATATAACTATTGGAAAAGCTACTAACCTCTTGATGACATCTAGTCAACGGGATTTGAACTTAGGTCAGTCTGACTCCTGGGTCCATTTTTATCACTCTGAAGTAGAGAGGACCACTTAAGAGCATGGACTTTGGGGCAATAACATTAGACATTTCCAGGCACACAATTACTTCTCCTGCTTAACATCTCACTTGGATGATCCCTTCTAGGAAGGACCATCCTTTTGGAAACCTGACCTAAATTCCCATCCTAGTCCCATCTCTGTTCCTTTTCATGGCCACCTAGTAGTCTTCTGTGAGCTCTGATTGCAACCTAGAACAAAGACAGTGTCAGTGGGGGACTGGGTGCGAATCTTCCTTTCTCCTTCACTAGTGTTTGGAGTTAGTGTTCTTTTGCTCTGTTTTTGAGAGCAAGGTTGACAGGCCTTATTGTCACTCTATGGTGTAGGAGCCATGCTCCGTGCATGAGAATACTGGAGCTTTTCTATCTTCCATCCGCAGCACTGTTGAGAAGGAGATGTCACGTATGGTGGGAAGCCAGGCCTCAGTGTGTTTTGTGTCCTGGTTCACTGGCTGGGGGCATTCCTGCTTCTCTTTGCCCTGAGTTCATCCAGTCCTAACACAACACCTCTCAGTTTAACCACATCAACCCAAATCACCTCTTTCCAGCTTTCTTTAACCAACTCAACTGACCTAATACACAGAGGAGAGCCTATGTAAGTCACAGGAGAGAACTATGTAAATAAATTAATTAAACATTACTGAGCACCTACAATGTGCTAGATAAGTACAATATTGGAATAAATGCAGGATATTATGGAGGTACTGAGGAAGGATATTTGACCAAACTATGGAAATTTTCCAGAGGAATTGATATTTGGGCTTTGTTTTAAAGGGTGATTCATAGTCACGTAGGCAAAGAGGGAAGACCAAGACATTCTGGATAGAAGGAAGAACACAGACAAAGTCTCAGAGGTGATGAAAAGTGTAAAGCATTCTAAAATCTTTGAGAAGTTCAATGTGAGTACAACAGGAAGCAGGCAGGCGAACAGTTGAGCTGGTATGTGAGGGGCTGAGGCAGGGAGGTTGGGGGTTTGGGGTGTGAGCCAGGCTCATACCACCGACAGCACTGCGCCATGCTCAGGAGTCTGGGGCTTACCTTGAAGGAGCTGACTTCTAATACTGATGCTCTGCTTATAGAGATGGCATTCCTGGAATCACATGAAACCTGGCCGAAGGCTTATAGTCCCTGTCTACACTCTGGCTGGGGATTGGAGTGCCCGCTTGCTTCTGTCTCTTCTGCCTCCCACCCACTCCCACCATCTTTTGGTGGCTTTCTAATTCCTATATTTCTGGGTTGGCACTTCTTTCTGGATTTCCAAACAGCTAATACAACTTAATCTTTTCTAGAAGCAAAGAGTCATTCTGGATCACTAATATTTGATATTTGATGGTCATAGCATGTGGCTATACCTTTTATTAGTCTTCTTATGTACCCATGATATACAGAATAAATATTTATATTTCAACACAAACAGAACTCTCCCTTTACCTATTTTTGGTGTACCCAACCCTTCTAATATAGAGAAGAAATTCGACAGCAATCTCCTACTTACAATGAAGAAATGAAGTACAAAACAAAACAAATGCAAGCACTCAGTGGGAAGCTTGACATCACCTACTGCCCCTTCCCCTAAATTTGCAGAGAAGAAACACCAGTTGGAGACAGGGCAAAGCTAGGGCTGAGAAACAGGTCTCCTATTGCCTGACCTTGGGCTGCTTCACAAACCCACAGGATGGGACTATGGGATCTGTGGGAAGATAATACCCTGCTGATACTAGGAAAGAGTCTATGCACAGTTAGATGCACAGTACCACTGAGGCTTCCTGCAACCTAGGTCATTCTACCCTGAATAATGTCTAATTATATATCTCCATGGTTACTTTCAGAGATAATAACGAGTCCCCTAGCCCCCTAAAACATCACAAGGACTTTAGGAAGCACGTCGAAGAGAGAGCAAAACAAAACCACACAATTACCATGTTCAAGCAAATAATCAGAGGCGAAATTGGCTATGGAGGCATATTATCTCTCACTAATTATCATTTTAAATGATGAAAAACTCAAAATGAATGGTACTTTCTCCACCCCTGTGCTGCACAGAGAGCTCCTTTTCCCAACTCCAGGAACTAAGGGCCTAATTATTTGCACTTAATAATTCAGCCTCATCTCCTTGGCACAAGTTCCATTTGTTGCTGTAAATGGGGGCCACACTTCTCACAGAAAGTGCAGTTGTTAAAAATAAAACCCTCACTCTCTCTGCCTCCCCTTCACACTCCCTAGCATAAAGAATGACTATAATTAAGAACAGCCCAATTAGCAGCCCAAGCTCAGATTTCTTCGACTCCCCAAACCCGGCAAGAGTACCTACTCTTTGCCTCGGGTGGGATGTCATTCCCAGAGGAGTCAAATTCAGACAAGCACTTCAAATCACTTTGGGCTTGATAAATCTTTATCTGCTGTATCCCCTGTCACATATTTCCAAAGGGGTTTAAATAAGTACTGGAGTACTAAGTAGTAAGCACTAAGTACTAATTACTTATTCAAATGAGGTAGTTTTCTCAAAGGATTCCAAACTGTTATTTAGATGGAAATGGTGAGTGGTATTTTTTACTCACTCACAGAATCAGGGTCTCACTTCCTGAAAGAGCACAGGATTAGCACCTGTCATGGGGTTAAGCAGATGGAGATGGATTCATAAACCACTGGGGAGCAGTGAAGTAACCTCAGCGGAGGTAAGGAGCTTCTGTTGTGGGACAGACAAGAGTAACATGCATTTCCTAGGTCCACTTCCGGAAACTTGGGTCTGGTTTTAACAGAGGAAAGACTCAATTCCTTTGTTGGGTTACTTGCAGGGGAAATGGAATCATGAGGCTAAACTTTGTGCCAAGGATTCTCAAGGCATTTCTCACTCTGCCCCAAGTCTTTTCAGCTACGTTTTCCATGTAAGTCTACATTCACACTCTGCCTTGGCCATGCCAGACACTCTGTGTTTCCCTACTGCAGTGCACCTTGATGCCTTTGCTCTTGTTTCTTCCTCTGACACCCCCTTCCTGCTATTCCGTGCCTCCGGAATTCTGAACCATCTTTCGAGTCTGTGTGAGGCAACATGCTGGCATGGAAGGAATATGGATTTTAGAGAAAAGCTGTCTTCAGTATTGGCTCTGCCAGTGACAAGCTTTGGGCAAGTTGTTTATTCCCTATGAGCTCAGTTTTTTCATGTGTGAAGACAGGGATAAAGGTCCTTGCCTCAAAGAGCTGTTGCAAAGATTAAGTGAGCAAATGCAAAAGACTCACAAGTTAAGGAATATGGTGGGTACTCCATAGTTGCTATTTTCTGCTCTGCCTTTGTGGAATCAAACTGCAGCAAATTAGATTAGGAATCATATGAGGATTTGCTTTTGCCTTTAAGAAAGAAGGACGTCCTGCCATTGCAACAACATGGATGGAACTTGAGGACATTATGCTAAGCGAGATTAGTCAGACAGAGAAAGGCAAATACTGCATGATGTCACTTATATGTGGAATCTAACAAAACAAAACAAAACTTATGAAAACAGAGAGTAAAATGGTAGTTACCAGGGGGCAGGGGTGGGGGAATAGGAGAGAGGTTGTTTAAGGGTACAAACCAGCAACTAGTGGTTAGTAAGCCCTAGAGATCTAGTACATGGTATAGTGAATATAGACCACAATTTGTATTATAGTCATCTACTTGCTAAGAGGCTAGATCTTAATTATTCCCACCACAAAAAAGAAATGACAATAATGTGATGTGATGGAGATCTCTTGCTATGCTGGCAATCACATTACAATATACACCTGTATCAAATCAGTATGTTGTACATTTTAAATTTATACAATGTTATATGTCAACTTTATTTCAATAAAAATAAAACAAACAAAAAACAACCAACAATAACAAAAAGAGATTTACAAGGAGCTCAAGTTCTACCAAGATATAAACCATCTCCTGTGGTCCAAGCTCCCAGCAAGCCGCTATCAGAAGGCGGGTCTCTGAGACCTGGAACACCCTTGAAGGTGCTGATTGCCTAGGTCTGGAGATGAGACGCATTACACATGCAACAAAGCAGACTAACATTGTGTTGTACTAATTGTGAGCAACTTGTGGGTATATTCATCTTTGAATGTCCAGTGACTGGCATGATGCCTTTCATTGAACACATGCATACCTGACTGAACTGAATGAGTTACTGAATACATAATATTCTGGCACCCTTCATCAACTAGTCCAAATCATGTGCTTAATACGTTATTATTGTTTATTAGAATTAATGAATGAATGCCTTGTGTTACATGTGATAGGAAGTTTATGATTTAGTGAGATGTGTAGGAAATTTTGGATCAGGTAGAATTGGGTTTTATCTAAAATCTGCCTACCATTTACTCTCTGTGTGACCTTTACCAAGCTAAATATTAACTACCCCAAGACTTGGACTAGCAGAGGTCATGAGAGGACTGCTCTCTCTCTCTCTCTCCACATATATATAAATGGCCCAGAATGGGCTTTGAGTGTGCCATGGACCCCTCCACTCCCTATTGTATTCCTCTCTACCTGCAAACTAGATGCTAAAGTAAATTCACACAGGGCCTTCATGGAGGAGGCCATGCTTGAGTTGGGTTTTGGAGGATAAGGAGGAGTTAGTCAGAAGTTAGTGGGGGGGAACCATAGTTCAGAGATCATGGTTCATTCAGGAGGTAGGGAGACATGGGCTGATAAAATGAAGAAGGTCAAGTGGTGGTTGGAAGATGGGTTGAAGGTACAAGGACAATTGGTGATGAGGAATGTAAGTGAAACCAGAGCATCAGTGGTCTTACAAGATTCTTTAGGATTCAGATCAGGTAAAATCAAGTTATTTAATGAGGCCCTGTTGTATTCCAGGCAATGTGCTAGTCACAGGACAATGATGGACCAGGAAAATGTGGTCCCTGCACTTGGAGCCCACAGTCCCACTGGGAACAGGCAGACAAAGAACGGAAAATGTCAATGTAACATGCTGAATGCTGTCAGGGAAGCAAGTACAGGAAGCTGGAAAATACAGGAATATCCTCACCACCGTCCTGTGATGTAGCTACAGTTATAATCACCACTTTACAGATGGAGAAACCAAGCTCTGCTTGACTCCCAACCTTGAGCTTGTCTATTGCACAAGAGACAGCAGACAAAATGCCAACCGCAGTGACTGTGTTCCAAGTTGTGCTTTGGGTGTGGAATCTCCCTTCTGGGCTTCAAGGCCCCTGAGATGGAAACTCACTGCCTCCCCAACCCCCCATTGTTCTAGCTGTGAAGAAGGGGAGAGGGAGTGGGTTTCCCGAGTGGGTTGGGTCTCTGCATGTCCTGCAGCGTCCACGCCTTGGTCCCTTTTTACGCCCCATCTCCCTCTGACCCTTGACATGCCGCCAGAGGTTGCTTAGCAACCTCTCCAGCAAGACTGTGTATCCTGGCATACATTGCTGTTATTCACGGGGAGAGCTTTCTCCCTCCTCTCTCTCCTGCGTTTTAAGCAAAGAGACATCCTAAAATAGGGCATATTTTTTCTGCTTCTTTTCTTCCTTTTTTTTGACAGACAACTTCTGTGTAAATGTTGAAATCTGTGTTGTCTGTCAGGAGCAGTCAATCTGAAAACTTTGCTGAAGAGAATGTATATTTAGTAACGGGTGACAAAGAGAAGAAGACATTGAGATGTCAGTTATTCTGGTGAGTTAATGCAAAAGCTGGGTATTTAAATCAAGTGCCTTAGGGATACGAAAAGGAAAAGGAGAGGCTCAGTGCAGATCTTTGTATTTTAAGCAGGGCAGGGCTCCAATTTCGTTTAACTCCATCTGTTGCTAAGGATGTCCACTGTGTCAGCCTAAACCCGTATCTATGGGCACTGCTTGGTGGCCAAATTGGTGCTTGCTCTGCATTCTTGTAAGAAAAGGGACAGATTTGAGCCCCGACTCTGGATTTTTCATATGAGGACACTGGTATGGCCTTGCTCTTTATTAAAATAGCAAAGATTTCTGAATGAGTTGGTATATATCCTGCCCCCCTTACCCTCTCCCCAAGTCCCTTTCAGACTCTTCCCAGCACCCTTAGGACCTCCACAATCTCCCGTCTGCCGCCTCCCCCTGTTCTACACAGCCTGGGGCCTCCAAGACCTTGTTCAAATGCTCTTTTGCATGGTCAGCCCCGGAGCTGTCCCTCTTATGAAATCTGTCCAGCCACACCCCCATAGCACCACAGTATTAGTTCTTAACTGGGGACTACTTTTTTCCTAGGGGACATTTGGCAATGCTTGCATTACTTTTGGCTCTCACAACTGAGGGGAGAAGGGAGCCACTGGCTTCCAAGAATACTTCTAAACATCCTACAAAGCATAGGGCACCTCCCACAACAAAGAATGGTCTGGACCCAATTGTTCTGAGGTTGAGAAGACCACTCAAAGTGGTCATCCGAGTCACCCTTGCATTTTCCAGCCTTACAGAGCGCCTCACATGCTCAGCTGCTCAGCAAATCATTCTTTCATACGTAAATGGCTGAAAAAGATGAATGCACCTCATTATGGAGCCAATATTTTCCTTTCTAGCGTCAAAATTCTAAGACTGAACACTGTTCCAACAGCTTGGCTGGCATATCATTCCATGCCAGATTTATTTTGGATATCAACGAGAATTCAGAAGTATTGGCGACATGAATGACTAAATTTATTACTGAGCAAGAAACATTGGAGATTAAATGTCTTAACTTAGGCCTAATTCTGCAGCTGGTCTAGTCTGTGGCTGCACATAGGATTTTGCCTGTAGCCCTTGGATGGCTGTTCTAGTTCCCATCATCCTCCTTATTTCAACCTATCTTGAAGGATGTCCAGACAATTGGCTCTTTATCTCCTGCCTTTAGGATAAAAAAGGCCTAGAAGAGCCAACATTTCCATTCTCTTATGTAATGAGTTGAACAGCAGCCCCCCGAAAAGGTAGGTCCAAATCCTAAGCCCTCAGTAAGTGTGGCTGTGAGCTTATTTGGAAAAAGAGCCTTTGCAGATGTAGTTAAGTTAGGGATTGCAAGATGGGATCATCTTGGATTTAGGGTGGGTCCTAAATCCAATAACTTGTGTCCTTATAAAAGAAAGGCAGGTCAAAACCTCAATGAGATACCACCTCACACCAGTTAGAATGGCTAAAATTAACAAGTCAGGAAAGGACAGATATTGGTGAGGATGAGGAGAAAGGGGAACCCTCCTACACTGTTGGTGGGAATGCAAGCTGGTGCAGCCACTCTGGAAAACAGTATGGACGTTCCTCAAAAAGTTGAAAATAGAGCTACCCTATGATCCAGCAATTGCACTACTGGGGATTTACCCCAAAGATACAAATATAGTGATCCAAAGGGGTAAGTACACCCCAATGTTTATAGTAGCAATGTCCATAATGGCCAAACTATGGAAAGAGCCAAGATGTCTATCAACAGATGAATGGATAAAGAAGATGTTATATATATATATATATA
>NW_027816932.1:0-277 GCF_054177405.1 Leptonychotes weddellii | reverse complement strand
TTGAGTCATAGTTAAAATGGGCTAACCCACTCCAAGACTATAAATAAAAATCTTCCTTGTTATTCTAGAACATTTACGGCTCTGCTTTTTTACATTTAAGTCTTTGATCTTTCATATACATTTGGCATATAATATAAGGCATTCATCTAATTGTTTTTGTATGCCCATCTGCTATCAAAATATCATTTATTAAATAATTATTAAATAATTTTTTATTATGCTGTGAGAGCATTGAGAAAGGGAAGTAAGACTCGAGCCTAAGAGACCAGCCCTAGGG
>NW_027816931.1:0-277 GCF_054177405.1 Leptonychotes weddellii | reverse complement strand
CAGGGGGAGTGGGAGAGGGAGAAGCAGGCTCCCCGCTGAGCAGGGAGCCCAATGTGGGGCTCGATCCCAGGACCCTGGGATCATGACCTGAGCCGAAGGCAGACGCTTAACCGACTGAGCCACCCAGGCGCCCCAGTCTTTTTTTTTTTTTTTTAAGTGAAGGGATAGAAAAGCAGTTGTCATACAAATGGAAGTGAAAAGAACACCGGGGTAGTAATACTTAATAGGACAAAATAGACATTAAAACAACAAAGACTGTGACAAGAGACAAAGGACA
>NW_027816930.1:0-277 GCF_054177405.1 Leptonychotes weddellii | reverse complement strand
GTCGTGGTGAATAATCCTTTTAATGTACTATTGGATCCTACTGGCTATTATCTTGGTGAGAATTTTGGAATCCATGTTCATTGGGTATATTTGTCTGTAATTAAACTTTGTCTGATTTTAATTTTGTAATTAAACTTAGTGCTGTCCTCAGAGAATGAGTTTGGAAGTTGTCCTTCTATTTCTATTTTTTTTTTTTTTTTGAAACAGCTTCAGAAGAACAGGTATTATTTTTTCTTTAAATGTTTGGTAGATTTACACTGGGAAGCCATCTGGCCCT
>NW_027816929.1:0-277 GCF_054177405.1 Leptonychotes weddellii | reverse complement strand
AGGTTGGGGGTTTTCCTGGACCTCAAGGAAGGGGATGTCTCCTTCTACAACATGACTGATGGCTCCCACATGTTCTCTTTCCCTCTAGCTTCCTCCTCTGGGGCTCTGTTTCCATATTTCATGTTGAGGTCAGGAGATGTGTCCTTGACCATCTGCTCTGTGGTGGGTGGCCCTGCAGAGACCCCAGTGCCCCTTAACAATCTTCCTTCTTCTTTGGAGGAGCCTGTGAGCCTCTCAGGGGTGGGGTTCAACTCAGTCTCTGGTGTTGATGGTGCTC
>NW_027816928.1:0-277 GCF_054177405.1 Leptonychotes weddellii | reverse complement strand
CTGGAGGCACCAAGGACGGGATAGGAGCTGTCCACATGAACTGCCCGGGGGGTGAGGCTACAGAGACGGAGGCGGGGGTGTAAGGGTGCCCACAGCAAGGCTGATGGTCAATTCAAAGTTTGGACTAACATTCCTTTATCTCCATGTCCTGTCTCTCCCTCCTGCAAAAGAGCCTTAAATTTTCTCGAGTTGCTTTTCAATGCTCTGCACCATCAGTTCGCAATATGTCCCAATGGACTTCCTTTGGGAGCAGAAGGAATATTTGCCATCTTCCTGG
>NW_027816927.1:0-277 GCF_054177405.1 Leptonychotes weddellii | reverse complement strand
ATCTTAAAAATCAATCAGGAATAGCATTATGAACTCATGTTGTATTTTTCTCTTTAAAAATACATATGTCCTAGCTCTGTTCACTGAAAGGCCTAGAAGCAATGACCACAAAATAACAATGAGTAATACTTATAGCCAGGCTGGGCTCTCTAGATACCCTTTACCAGGGAAATGGCTAATTCCAGGTGCAGGGTGAAAAATGTACAAAATGAGACAGGTCTTGAAGATGGCGGAGGAGTAGGAGACCTGGATTTCGTCTCCTCTCAGGAATTCAGCT
>NW_027816926.1:0-277 GCF_054177405.1 Leptonychotes weddellii | reverse complement strand
TTGATTTTTCCACTTCCATACAAAATGAAATAGCTGGAAGATAATACAAAACAATGTTTGATCAGGTGAGGCAATTAATTTGTACTTGTGTGTGTGTGCACGTGTCTACACACACAAATATTTCATAGTTCATAGCTCTATGCTGTATGGATCCAAATTTATCCCCTTCTTTCCATCTTGAATGCCAACACTCTAAACTCGACCATGATTCTCTCTTACTTTAGTTACTGCAACAGCCTTCCTCCCTCAATATGGTAATTTCTAGATTTAAAGTCTA
>NW_027816925.1:0-277 GCF_054177405.1 Leptonychotes weddellii | reverse complement strand
GTTGTGATGTCAAACTCTTATTGAGGAAATGGAATTTTAAAGAGATTTTCCAAGGTCTGGGAACTAATTAGTGACACATAATTAACCATAGCTAAGGTACCTAACTCTAGTCTTATTCGGTCCCTACAATTCTGCCTCTTCTAAACTGAACCTAAAGCCAGTGAACAGCCACCAGGCTCTTTATTGATTACACTCTTTCTTTTCCAGGACTACTAAATTTTCATAGCACACATATTCTACATCAGAATAAAAAAAGTTCCAGAAGATAAGGTACATT
>NW_027816924.1:0-277 GCF_054177405.1 Leptonychotes weddellii | reverse complement strand
ACTAAGGTAAAAATACCCAATCATATAACATCCAGGTAATTGTTCATTTATTCTATAGATAATATATCTAATCTATACCTAAATCTTTACAAGGTAACCATTTTCTGTACTTCCTTGTAAGTGATCTTTAGAAAGTGTGCTGTGAAAATTAATAAAGAGAAACCTCGCTAAAGTGCACTTTGGATCTAGAAGGGGAGAGCGGTAGAGGGAGCCCTACCACTCAATGTCAATTATTGGAAGAATTGTCAATTACAGACTCCTAGGAAGAAGCTCAACA
>NW_027816923.1:0-277 GCF_054177405.1 Leptonychotes weddellii | reverse complement strand
AACAGAAGGGGACAGACGACCAGTTAGGAGGCTTTTGTGGTTGTCTCAGGAAGAGAAAGTGACAGCAGGTGGTGGGAAGTGGGGACCTGAAGTGTGTTTTGGAGCCAGATCTTTCAGCAGGTGCTAACCGACTGGCTTTGGGAATGGGGAAGGGGGTAGGGAAAGGAAGGAAGGAGCCAAGGAGGCTTGCCTGCTGTGTAGCTTAAGCATCTGAATGGTACCATTTATTCAGAGGAAGAGTGGAACCTTTTGCGGTAGGGGAAAGATACCAAGAGTT
>NW_027816922.1:0-2672 GCF_054177405.1 Leptonychotes weddellii | reverse complement strand
AATCACTCTCAATGTGAATGGCCTAAATGCTCCCATAAAAAGGCACAGGATTGCAGATTGGATAAAAAGACAGGACCCATCCATATGCTGTCTACAGGAGACTCATTTTGAACCTAAAGATACATCCAGACTGAAAGTGAAGGGATGGAGATCCATCTTCCATGTCAACGGACCTCAAAAGAAAGCTGGGGTAGCAATTCTTATATCAAACAAATTAGATTTTAAGCTAAAGTCTGTAGTTAGAGACACAGAAGGACACTACATCATTCTTAAAAGGTCTATCCAACAAGAAGATCTAACAATTGCAACTGGGAGCAGCCATCTACATAAGCCAACTGTTAACCAAAATAAAGAGTCATATTGATAACAATACGTTAATTGTAGGAGACCTCAATACTCCACTCTCAGCAATGGACAGATCATCTAAGCAGAAAATCAACAAAGAAACAAGAGCTTTGAATGATACAGTGGATCAGATGGACCTCATAGATATATACAGAACATTCCACCCTAAAACCACACAATACTCATTCTTCTAGAGCGCACATGGAACTTTCCCCAGAACAGACCACACACTGGGTCACAAATCAGGTCTCAACTGATACCAAAAGATTGAGATTATTCCCTGCATATTCTCAGACCATAATGCTTTAAAACTGGAACTCAATGACAAGAAAAAATTTGGCAGAATTTCAAACACTTGGAAGTTAAAGACCACTCTGCTCAAGAATGTTTGGGTCAACCAAGAAATCAAAGAAGAACTTAAACAATTCATGGAAATCAATGAGAACAAAAACAGATAGTTCCAAAACCTATGGGATACTGCAAAGGCGGTCCTAAGGGGGAAATACATAGCCATCCAAGCCTCACTCAAAAAAATAGAAAAATTCCGAAATTACCAACTATCTCTACACCTTAAAGAAGTAGAGAAAAAGCAACAAACGAGGCCTAAGCCTCGCATTAGAAGAGAAATAATTAAGATTAGAACAGAGATCAATGAATTAGAAGTCAGAAATGCAGTACATCAAATCAACGAAACTAGAAGTTGGTTCTTTGAAAGAATTAATAAGATCGATAAACCACGGGCCAGACTTATCTGAAAGAAAAGAGAAAGGACCAAATTAATAAAATTATGAATGAAAGGGGAGAGATCATGAATAACACCAAGGAAATAGAAACAATTATACGAAATTATTATGAACAACCATATGCCAATAAACTGAGCAATCTGGATGAAATAGATGCCTCCCTGGAAACCTATAAGCTGCCAAGAATGAAACAGAAAGAAATTGACTACCTGAATAGGACAATAACCAGTAACGAGATTAAAGCAGTGATTAAAAACCCCCCAGAAAACAAGAGTCCAGGGCCTGATGTATTCCCTGGGGAGTTCTACCAAACATTCAAAGAAGAAATAATGGCTATTCTCCTGAAGCTGTTTCAAAAAATAGAAACAGAAGGAAAACTTCCAAACTCATTCTTTGAGATCAGCATTACCTTAATCCCCAAACCAGGCAAAGTACCCCATCAAAAAGGAGAATTTCAGACTGATACCCCTGATGAATATGGATTCAAAAATCCTCAACAAAATCCTAGCTATTAGGATCCAACAATACATTAAAAGGATCATCTACCATGACCAAGTGGGATTTATCCCTGGGATGCAAGGGTCATTCAACATTTGCAAATCAATCAATGTGATAGAACATATTAACAAGAGGAGGAAGAAAACCATACGGTCCTCTCAATTGATGCAAAAAAAGCATGTGACAAAATACATTCTTTCTTGATTAAAACTCTTCAGAGTATAGGGATAGAGGGAACATTCCTCAGGTTCATAAAATCCAGCTATGAAAAAACCACAGAAAATATCATCCTCAATGGGGAAAAATTGAGAGACTTTCCCTGGAAATCAGGAATGCGTCAAGGATGCCCACTCTCACCACTATTGTTCAACACAGTACTTGAAGTCCTAGCAACAGCAATCAGACAACAAAAAGAAATAAGATGTATTCAAATTGGCAAAGAAGTCAAACTCTCTCTTTTCACAGATGACATGATATTTTATGTGGAAAATCCAAAAGACTCCACCCCCAAATTTCTAGAACTCATACAGCAATTCAGTAAGGTGGCAGGATCCAAAATCAATGCACAGAAATCAGTTGATTTCTTATGCACTGACAATGCAACTGTAGAAAGAGAAATTAGAGAAATGATTCCATTTACAATAGCACCAAAAACCATAAGATACCTCGGAATAAACCTAACCAAAGAGGTAAAGGATCTATACTCTAGGAACTACAGAACACTCATGGAAGAAATTGAAGAAGACACAAAAAGATGGAAAAATATTCCATGTTCATGGATTGGAAGAATAAACATTGTTAAAATGTCTTTGCTATCCAGAGCAATCTATACCTTCAATGCCATCCCAATCAAAATTCCAATGATATTTTTCAAAGTGGTGGAACAAACAATCCTAAAATTTGTATGGAATCAGAAAAGACCCCGAATCACCAAGGAAATGTTGAAAAAGAAAAACAAAGCTGGGGGCATCATGTTGCCAGATTTCAAGCTATACTGCAAAGCTGTGATCACCAAGACAGCATGGTACTAGCACAAAAACAGACATATAGACCAATGGAACAGAATAGAGAACCCAGATATGGACC
>NW_027816921.1:0-277 GCF_054177405.1 Leptonychotes weddellii | reverse complement strand
AACAATGAATCATGGAACACTTCATCTAGAACTAATGATGTATGGGGATTAACATAAGAATAAAAACAAAACAAAACAAAATAAATAAATAAATAAATAAAAATAAAAATCAAAGAATTACTTGATATATAAAACTTTTTGTTAAAAAACGAAAGAGCCAGTTGGTAGGTAAGCATTAGAAAAACCAGTGTTAAAACTTCAAAAAAACATCAAAAAATACCTTTAAAGTACCTATAGAGTCTTTTACAGTCTTATTAATTGGTTGATCTGTGTTTCC
>NW_027816920.1:0-277 GCF_054177405.1 Leptonychotes weddellii | reverse complement strand
TTAATTCTAAGACCAATTCAGAATCTGTGATGTTGGTGATGGTGGTGACATCATTAATGATAACTAATATTAAATTATCTCATTTAATGTTCCCAGAACCTAGTGAAGTAGGCATACTTATTACCACCATTTCACAGGTAATAAAATGGATGCAGAAAGGTTAATTCCCCTCCCTGAGATCACACAGGAAGAGGGAGAATAAGCCCATGTCCCTACTGACTGTGCCATACGGCATCACATAAACAGCTGCTGGTCCTTGACAGTCATATTCCAGGAC
>NW_027816919.1:0-277 GCF_054177405.1 Leptonychotes weddellii | reverse complement strand
TTATTCTTGCTATTTTTAGATCCTTCCCCTTACTAGCCTGCTACCCTGATGCCCATCCTTTTCCACTACTCCCTGTGACAACAAACTCAACCAGCTGTTTTCCCAATTCAAGCGGAAGAAGTTTCTTTCTCCAATTACGTCACCTCAGTGGGGACAAAGAATATTTTCCATTTCTTTCTTAAGCCATAAATTTTTTTTTATTTTATTATTTTTTTTTATTCTTATGTTAATCCCCATACATTACATCATTAGTTCTAGATGAAGTGTTCCATGATTC
>NW_027816918.1:0-277 GCF_054177405.1 Leptonychotes weddellii | reverse complement strand
GGCGCCTGGGTGGCTCAGTTGGTTAAGCAACTGCCTTCGGCTCAGGTCATGATCCCAGGGTCCTGGGATCGAGTCCCACATTGGGCTCCCGGCTCAGCAGGAAGCCTGCTTCTCCCTCTCCCACTCCCCCTGCTTGTGTTCCTGCTCTCGCTGTCTCTGTCTCTGTCAAATAAATAAATAAAATCTTTAAAAAAAAAAAGAAAAAGAAACTATGAGGGCCCTGGGGGAAGCCTCAGCCTTAAAAACAAAAGATGCTTTCTCTCTGAACAGCCCTTCC
>NW_027816917.1:0-277 GCF_054177405.1 Leptonychotes weddellii | reverse complement strand
AGCCGAAGGCAGTCGCTTAACCAACTGAGCCACCCAGGCGCCCCCAAGGCCCATTTCTTATCTTTACTTGCAGGCCAATTCCATTCAAACCTCTTTTGAGTTTTACCCATGGGGAGAATTTGGGTAATGCAATTATAATATATACTATGTTCTATTTTTTGTTGTTTTTTGTGTAATATGCCGATACATTTGAGTTCTTAAAATTTGCACTATCCCAATCTCAGTATCAAATTCTAGAAGAATGGGAACAAATGTCTTTATTCAAAAGGAACTTGAA
>NW_027816916.1:0-277 GCF_054177405.1 Leptonychotes weddellii | reverse complement strand
ATGGTTTGATCCCTATCCAGCTGAATTCCTGAGAGGAGACGAAATCCAGGTCTCCTACTCCTCCGCCATCTTGCTCCGCCCCCCTCCCCAACTTATTTTTAAATTCAACTCATTTCCAATATACATCCCAGCAAGGTTTTTTATTTCAGAAAGCAATGAGCTAATTCTAAAATTTATATAAAAGGCAAAAGAAATAGAATAGCTAAAATTATTGTGACAGAGAGAGACACAATGAGACAATGAGAGAGGGAACACAAGCAGGGGGAGTGGGAGAGGG
>NW_027816915.1:0-277 GCF_054177405.1 Leptonychotes weddellii | reverse complement strand
ATCCTTTGATCAAGATTATCTATGTATATAATTTTAAGAATTATATAGTCGTAATAAGCTTACTGCAAATAAAGCAGCCTCTCGCCTGATCCTTTCCTCAGCATCTCCAGAGGTAAACATTTTAGATGTTTTAGATGATTACTTGACATTTGTCTTCATGACTATAAATAACATGTTTGTATTGTTACTTGTTGATTTTTAAAATTTGGGGTAGACGTAGTAAACTTCCTAATATGAAAAATAAGGATTTAGCTCTGTTTCATCTTTCTTGTCTCCA
>NW_027816914.1:0-277 GCF_054177405.1 Leptonychotes weddellii | reverse complement strand
CACCCCACGCCCCCAGCCCACGCTCCGCCTGGCATGGCTCCGTGAGGTTCTGTGCTCTCGCCTCTCGGGGAGTGGCTTGTGGAATCACTCTGCGTAGGGATAGGAGTCCACAGAAGCTGTGGACCGCCGTCCTGCAAAGCAGGCCCACCTCGGGGGCAGGCCTTGGTGGAGGAGACAGAGGAGGCTTCTGGGGACGCCTCACGGGGCAGCGGGGCGACTGCAGGGTGACGCCGTCGGCCAGGGCTCCGGGGGCCTCCCCCGCCTGCTGGGATGGCGG
>NW_027816913.1:0-277 GCF_054177405.1 Leptonychotes weddellii | reverse complement strand
TATAGATCTTGGATACCAGCCCTTTATCTGTAGTGTCATTTGCAAATATCTTCTCCCATTCTGTGGGTTGCCTCTTTATTTTGTTGACTGTTTCCTTTGCTGTGCAGAAGATTTTTATCTTGATGAAGTCCCAAAAGTTCATCTTTCCCTTTTGTTTCACTTGCCTTTAGAGATGTATCTTGAAAGAAGTTGCTGTGGCCAACGTCGAAGAGGTTACTGTATATGTTCTCCTCTAGGATTTTGATGGATTCCTGTCTCACATTGAGGTCTTTCACCC
>NW_027816912.1:0-277 GCF_054177405.1 Leptonychotes weddellii | reverse complement strand
GAATATACATACAACTCAGTCTTTCCAACCACACCTTCCAAAACAGTGAATGACTCCCAAGGCAGAAGAGCCAGAGTTTTGCTCATCTCTCTGGGTTACCCCCCTCTCCTGACTTCAATCCATTAAACGTTCATTATCTTATTAGAATATTAATGCTCTTTAGAAAAAGTATCCCTATTTTATCCACACTTTTTAAAAAATTTTTTATTGTTATGTTAATCCCCATACATTACATCATTAGTTTTAGATGTAGTGTTCCATGATTCATTGTTTGTGC
>NW_027816911.1:0-2672 GCF_054177405.1 Leptonychotes weddellii | reverse complement strand
CTTCCAATCCATGAGCATGGAACGTTTTTCCATTTCTTTGTGTCTTCCTCAATTTCTTTCATGAGTATTCTATAGTTTTCTGAGTACAGATCCTTTGCCTCTTTGGTTAGATTTATGCCTAGGTATCCTATGGTTTTGGGTGCAATTGTAAATGGGATCGACTCCTTAATTTCTCTTTCTTCTGTCTTGTTGTTGGTGTATAGGAATGCCACTGACTTCTGTGCATTGATTTTATATCCTGCCACTTTACTGAATTCCTGTATGAGTTCTAGCAGTTTTGGGGTGGAATCTTTGGGGTTTTCCACATAAAGTATCATATCATCTGCAAAGAGTGAGAGTTTGACTTCTTCTTTGCCAATTTGGTTGCCTTTTATTTCTTTTTGTTGTCTGATTGCTGTGGCTAGGACTTCTAATACTATGTTGAATAACAGTGATGATAGTGGACATCCCTGTCTCATTCCTGACCTTACAGGGAAAGCTCTCAGTTTTTCCCCATTGAGAATAATATTCACTGTGGGTTTTTCATTGATGGCTTTTATGATATTGAGGTATGTACCCTCTATCCCTATACTCTGAAGAGTTTTGATCACAAAAGAATGCTGTACTTTGTCAAATGCTTTTTCTGCATCTATTGAGAGGATCATATGGTTCTTGTTCTTTCTTTCTTTTTTTCTTTGATATTTTATTTATTTGATAATTAGAGATACAGCGAGAGAGGGAACACAAGCAGGGGGAGTGGGAGAGGGAGAAGAAGGCTTCCCGCAGAGCAGGGAGCCTGATGTGGGGCTTGATTCCAGGACCCTGGGATCATGACCTGAGCCGAAGGCAGATGCTTAACAACTGAGGCACCCAGGCGCCCCTCTTGTTCTTTCTTTTATTAACGTGTTGTATCACATTGATTGATTTGCTGATGTTGAACCAACCTTGCAGCCCAGTGATAAATCCCACTTGGTTGTGGTGAATAATCCTTTTCATGTACTGTTGGATCATACTGACTAGTATTTTGCTGAGAATTTTTGCATCCATATTCATCAAGGATATTGGTCTGTAATTCTCCTTGTTGAAGGGGTCTTTGTCTGGTTTGGGGATCAAGGTAATGGCATCATAAAATGAGTTTGGAAATTATCCTTCCATTTCTATTTTTTGGAACAGTTTCAGAAGAAGAGGTATTAATTCTTCTTTAAATGTTTGGTAGAATTCCCCTGGGAAGCCACCTGGCCCTGGGCTTTTGTTTGTTGGGAGATTTTTGATGACTGCTTCAATTTGCTTACGGTTATGGGTCTGTTCAGGTTTTCTGTTTCTTCCTGCTTCAGTTTTGGTAGTTTATAATCTATAGGAATGCATCAATTTCTTCAAGATTGTCTAATTTGCTGGCATATAGTTGCTCATAATATGTTCTTATAATTGTTTGTATTTCTTTGGTGTTGGTTGTGATCTCTCCTCTTTCATTCATGATTTTATTTATTTGGGTCATTTCTCTTTTCTTTTTGATAAGTCTGACCAGGGGTTTATCAATCTTATTAATTCTTTCAAAGAAGCAGCTCCTAGTTTTTTTGATCTGTTCTACTGTTCTTTTGGTTTCAATTTATTGTTTTCTGCTCTGATCTTTATTATTTCTCTTCTCCTGCTGGGTTTAGGCTTTATTTGCTGTTCTTTCTCTAGCTCCTTTAGGTGTAGGGTTAGGTTGTGTATTTGAGACCGTTCTTGTTTCTTGAGAAAGGCTTGTATTGTTATATACTTTCCTCTTAGGACTGCCTTTGCTGCATCCCAAAGATTTTGAACAGTTGTGTTTTCATTTTCATTGGTTTCCATGAATTATTTTAATTCTTTTTAATTTCCTGGTGGACCCATTCTTTCTTTACTAGGATGCTCTTTAGCCTCCATGTATTTGAGTTCTTTCTGACTTTCCTATTGTGATTGAGTTCTAGTTTCAAAGCATTGTGGTCTGAAAATATGCAGGGAATGATCCCAATCTTTTGGTACCAGTTGAGACCTGATTTGTGACCTAGCATGTGCTATTCTGGAGAATGTTCCATGGGCACTAGAGAAGAATGTGTATTCTGTTGCTTTGGGATGGAATCTTCTGAATATATCTGTGAAGTCCATTTGGTCCAGTGTGTCATTTAAAGTCTTTATTTCCTTGTTGAACTTTTGCTTAACTGATCTCTCCATTTCAGTGAGGAGGGTGTTAAAGTCCCCTACTATTATTGTATTGTTGTTCATGTGTTTCTTTGCTTTTGACATTAATTGGCTCATATAATTAGCTGCTCCCATGTTAGGGGCATTGATATTTATAATTGTTAGATCTTCTTGTTGGATAGACCCTTTAAGCATGATATAGTTTCCTTTCTCAACTCTTATTATACTCTTTGGTTTAATATCTAATTTGTCTTATATAAGGATTGTCACCCCAGCTTTCTTTTGGTGTCCATTAGCATGGTAAATTGTTTTCCACCTTCTCACTTTCAATCTGAGTCTCTTGCAGGGCGCCTGGGTGGCTCAGTTGGTTAAATGACTGCCTTCGGCTCAGGTCATGATCCTGGAGTCCCGGGATCGAGTCCCACATCGGGCTCCCTGCTCAGCAGGGGGTCTGCTTCTCCCTCTGCCCTCTTCCCTCTCATGCTCTCTGTCTCTCATTCTCTCTCTCTCAAATAAATAAAATAAAATCTTTA
>NW_027816910.1:0-277 GCF_054177405.1 Leptonychotes weddellii | reverse complement strand
GAGGCAGGCTTCAAACTTCCCAGTCTAACTCTGGAACATAGCCTCCCAACTCCTACTGTGTCTCTCCCAACCTGTATGAAGCATGGTCCCAGCTCTCCTGTTTCCTGTCTCCACAAGATTTGACCCTCCGTTGCTCTTTACCTCTGAGGTGTCTTTCACTGTCTCCCCCGTACAGGGATTAACCTTGCATTTCACACTTGCCAAGTCACTTTCCTCAACTTATTTAAAGGATACCTGAGAATATATCATTCTCCACAAAAGCCTGGGGGGAAATAAG
>NW_027816909.1:0-277 GCF_054177405.1 Leptonychotes weddellii | reverse complement strand
AAATAAATAAAAACAGAGATTAATTCATCCACGTTGGCTAACTACCAAGGAGCAGAGAGCAAGTTTATGGAGAATGGATCCACTGTGCTCAGTCTGTGGGAAGGCGAGAGAGACAGACTAACCCACGACTGACCCAGAGTCCTGAGATTCTAGGAAGGGCAGAGCTGGGGAGGAAGATTGGAGGAGGAACTTACTTCTTCTTTTTTTTTTTTTAAAGGAACTTACTTACGTTTTTTGGCGCAAGACAGCCTAAGACAGCCCTGAAGATTTGAACCTG
>NW_027816908.1:0-277 GCF_054177405.1 Leptonychotes weddellii | reverse complement strand
CATTCTAACCATGAAGCCTTCCTCTTCTCCCAGTACCCTTATCTATCCATCTGGTTTCAGCTCACATCTACACTTCAGTTAGGTTTAGTCCCGTTGCTGTGTAATTCCCGAGCCCCCGGTTCTTCCTCCTCATAGTTGTCAACAGTATTGCGCACCAGACCATGGGCCCTGACAAGCGTATCTTTTTTTTTTTTTTTTTTCTCATGGCATTTTTGTTTATTTCCTTAGAGTAAATTACTGGAAGTGGGATTACAATTTTAAGTTATTTGGGGGGGGG
>NW_027816907.1:0-277 GCF_054177405.1 Leptonychotes weddellii | reverse complement strand
AGTCTCTTGGAATTCTTAGCCATTGTGTATGCTGATACCAGATTAATCTTTACAAAATATTTATTTGTTTGTGCTTATTTTCAACTCAGAAATGCTCATCACACAGAGTCCAAAGTCTTCAACCTCCTAGTTAAAGCCTTCCAAAATATCTTCCACTGCTTTTCCCCAACAAACTCTCTGCCTAGTGTGGTTTCTTTCACGGTCCCTGACTACCATGATATTTCACTCACTCTAACTTGGCCACCATCCATCTCACTGAACTGAAAACCTGCTGCTA
>NW_027816906.1:0-277 GCF_054177405.1 Leptonychotes weddellii | reverse complement strand
GTACTGTTGTTATGTAGGAGAATATCCCTGTGCTTAGAAAATACACACTGGAGTCTTTATGTATAAAGAACCATGAGATATAAAGTCTATGCTTAAATCAGTCAGGACAAGTTATATACAAGCATATATACATACCCATGCATGTGTGAATAACATATAACACGCATACATATATAATCCTACGTTATGTGTTTCTATCTATACATTCTTGCGATATGCATGCAAATGGTTGTGTGTATAGATTTATATATCTCCCCATGATATGAAATAATTTTAT
>NW_027816905.1:0-277 GCF_054177405.1 Leptonychotes weddellii | reverse complement strand
GGCTCCCTGCTCGGCAGGGAGTCTGCTTCGTCCTCTGACCCTATCCCCTCTCATGTGTTCTCTCTCTCTCAAATAAATAAAATTTAAAAAAAAAATAAATAAATAAATAAATAAAATAAAATCATGAGGTTAGAAAACTCTTAAGTTGAAAAGAGACATGCACCTCTGTGTTTATTGCAACATTATTTATAGAACCCAAGATATGGAAGCAACCCAAGTGTCCATCCATAGATGAATAGATAAAGAAGATGTATGGGGGTGCCTGTGTGGCTCAGTC
>NW_027816904.1:0-277 GCF_054177405.1 Leptonychotes weddellii | reverse complement strand
AGCACATGAGAGGGGGAGGGTCAGAGGGAGAAGCAGACTCCCTGCCGAGCAGGGAGCCCGATGCGGGACTCGATCCCGGGACTCCAGGATCATGACCTGAGCCGAAGGCAGTCGCTTAACCAACTGAGCCACCCAGGCGCCCCAGACTTAAAAGAATCTTAAGGGGGGAGAAATTGGATATTCATCCCTTTTTTTTTTTAATGAATATGCCACAAAAATATTTGAAATATTCTTTATGTATATAAAACATCATTTAGAATTTTTTAAATTTTTTATT
>NW_027816903.1:0-277 GCF_054177405.1 Leptonychotes weddellii | reverse complement strand
ATGCTTCTCCTCTAAGCGTGTGAGGCCCCATGTCAGCACTGTCCCCAGGGCAGGGAGCAGAAGCACGAAGACATCAGCGAGCCTGTCCCCTATGGCCTACAGTGTGGGTCCCTAGAAGACTGGTCTCTCTGTCTCTCTGTGCCACCATCTCTGTCTCTCACCCCATGTCCTTCCTCTGTCAGCTGAGTCTCTGTCCACAATCCTGGAGGGGAAGGCACGCGCTCGCTCTTTCTTTCTCTATCCATGACCTCGGGCTGTGGATCCAAGTGGACTGTGT
>NW_027816902.1:0-277 GCF_054177405.1 Leptonychotes weddellii | reverse complement strand
AGGACTTTTGATTCATGCCAGAAGGGGTACACACTGGGAGAAAGGGTAAACTGTGGAAAAAGAGCAGGCACCCCAAGGACTGCATCCTGGTTAGATTATGGCGAGCTGCTCCAGACCAATACCCACCAGAGGAAAAGGGAAGACCCCTTCATCCAGAGCCTCAAATTACTGCTACAATTTTTCACCCATACCATCTAGCATTCGACAAGGAAACAAAAAACAAAAATAAAACTAGGCTTACAAAAATACAAGATGGCATAACCAAGAAAAAGAAAGA
>NW_027816901.1:0-277 GCF_054177405.1 Leptonychotes weddellii | reverse complement strand
GTCTCAGAGGAGGCTTGTCTCAGGGGAGGCTTGTCTCAGGAGAGGCTTGTCTCGGGGGAGGCTTGTCTCAGGGGAGGCTTGTCCCAGGGAATGAGGCTTGTCTCAGGGGAGGCTTGTCTCAGGGGAGGCTTGTCTCAGGAGAGGTTTGTCTCAGGGGAGGCTTGTCTCAGGGGAGGCTTGTCCCAGGGAATGAGGCTTGTCTCAGGGGAGGCTTGTCTCAGGGGAAGCTTGTTTCTGGGGATAAAGCTTGTCTCAGGGAGGCTCTGCCAGGAGGACC
>NW_027816900.1:0-2672 GCF_054177405.1 Leptonychotes weddellii | reverse complement strand
ATCAGGTCTCAACCAATATCAAAAGATTGAGATTATTCCCTGCATATTCTCAGACCATAATGCTTTAAAACTGGAACTCAATCACAAGGAAAAATTTGGAAGAAATTCAAACACTTGGAAGCTAAAGACCACTCTGCTCAAGAATGTTTGGGTCAACCAGGAAATCAAAGAAGAACTTAAACAATTCATGGAAACCAATGAGCATGAAAACACATTGGTCCAAAACCTATGGGATACTGCAAAGGCAGTCCTAAGGGGGAAATACATAGCCATCCAAGCCTCACTCAAAAAAAATAGAAAAATTCCGAATTCACCAATTAACTTTACACCCTAAAGAACTAGAGAAAAAGTAACAAACAATGCCTAAGCCATGCATTAGAAGAGAAATAATTAAGATTAGAGCAGAGATCAATGAATTAGAAACCAGAAACACAGTAGGTCAGATCAGCAAAACTTAGAACCTGGTTCTTTGAAAGAATTAATAAGATCGATAAACCACTGGGCAGACATATCCAAAAGAAAAGAGAAAGGACCCAAATTAATAAAATTATGAATGAAAGGGGAGAGATCATGACTAACCCAAGGAAATAGAAAGTTATTAGAAATTATACAACTATATGCCAATATATTGAGCAACCTGGATGAAATGGATGTCTTCTGGAAACCTATAAACTCCCAAGACTGAAACAGGACAACTGTTTGAAAGAACAAGAAACTGACAACCTGAATAGGCCAATAACCAGTAACAAGATTGAAGCAGTGATCAAAACCTCCCAAAAAACAAGAGTCCAGGGCCCAATGGATTCCCTGGGGAATTCTACCAAACATTCAAAGAAGAAATAATACCTATCCTCCTATAGCTGTTTCAAAAAATAGAAACAGAAGGAAGCTTCCAGACTCATTCTGTGAGGCCAGCATTACCTTAATCCCAAACCAGGCAAAGACCCCATCAAAAAGGAGAATTTCAGACCGATATCCCTGATGAATATGAATTTCAATATTCTCAACAAAATCCTGGCTAATAGGATCCAAAAATACATTAAAAGGATCATCCACCACGACCAAGTGGGATTTATCCCTGGGAGGCAAGGGTGGTTCAACATTCACAAATCAATCAGTGTGATAGAACACATTAATAAGAGGAGAGAGAAGAACCATGTGGTTCTCTCAATTGATGCAGAAAAAGCATTTGACAAAATACAGCATCCTTTCCTGATTAAAACTCTTCAGAGGAACACCTGGGTGGCTCAGTCAGTTAAGCGTCTACCTTCAGCTCAGGTCATGATCCCAGGGTCCTGAGATCAAGCCCCACATCGGACTCCCTGCTCAACAAGCAGGGAGCTTGCATCTCCCTCTCCTGCTCCCCCTGCTTGTGTTCTCTCTCTCTCTGTCAAATAAATAATATCTTTAAAAAAAAAACTCTTCAGAGTATAGGGATAGAGGGAACATTTCTCAAGTTCATAAAATCCATCTATGAAAAACCCATAGCAAATATCATCCTTAATGAGGAAAAGCTGAAAGCCTTTCCCTTAAGATCAGGAACACAACAAGGATGCCCACTCTCACCACTATTGTTCAACATAGTACTAGAAGTCCTAGCAACAGCAATCAGACAACAAAAAGAAATAAAAGGTATTCAAATTGGCAAAGATGTAGTCAAAGTCTCTCTCTTCACAGATGACATGATACTTTACGTGGAAAATCCAAAAGACTCCACCCCCAAATTACTAGAACTCATACAGCAATTCAGTAATGTGGCAGGATACAAAATCAATGCACAGAAATCAGTTGCTTTCTTATATACTAACAATGCAACTGTAGAAAGAGAAATTAGAGAAACGATTCCATTTACAATAGCACCAAAAACCGTAAGATACCTCAGAATAAACCTAACCAAAGAGGTAAAGGATCTATACTCTAGGAACTACAGAACACTCATGAAAGAAAATGAAGAAGACACAAAAAGATGGAAAAATATTCCACACTCATGGATCAGAAGAATAAACATTGTTAAAATGTCTATGCTACCCAGAACAATCTATACCTTCAATGCCATCCCGATCAAAATTCCAATGACATTTTTTAAAGTGCTGGAACAAACAATCCTAAAATGTGTATGGAATCAGAGAAGACCCCAAATCGCCAAGGAAATGTTGAAAAAGAGAAACAAAGCTGGATGCATCATGTTGCCTGATTTCAAGCTATATTATGAAACAGTGATCACAGCATGGTACTGGCACAAAAACAGACATATAGACCAATGGAACAGAATAGAGAGCCCAGATAAGGGCCCTCAACTCTATGGTCAAATAATCTTCAACAAAGCAGGAAAAAATATGCAATGGAAAAAAGACAGTCGCTTCAATAAATGGTGCTGAGAAAATTGGACAGCTATATACAGAAGAATGAAACTCGACCATTCTCTAACACTGTACACAAAGATAAACTCAAAATGGATGAAAGACCTCAATGTGAGACAGGAATCCATCAAAATCTTAGAGGAGAACATAGGCAGTAACCTCTTTGACATTGACCACAGCAACTTCTTTCAAGATACCTCTCCAAAAGCTTGTGAAACAAAACCAAAAATGAACTTTTGGGACTTCATCAAGATAAAAAGCTTCTGCACAGCAAAGGAAACAGTCAACAAAACAAAGAGGCAAGCCACAGAA
>NW_027816899.1:0-277 GCF_054177405.1 Leptonychotes weddellii | reverse complement strand
CCCCGGGGGTCCGTCCGGCAGAGCAGTCCTTCCCGGCGCATTGCTTCGGCAGCTCCGAGGGGCACCAGCAACAGGTGGCCCACTCCCAGGCCCCAGTTGCTAACGGCGGCACCAGGCAGCCTTGAGCCGAGCAGCAGCGACCAGGGAGGGATAGGCTCGCTGAAGACAGAGGCCTTAGCTGCCCACTTGTTTCTCCTGCGTAAGAGCTACAGCACTGAGGCCAGGCCCTGGATGCAGAGGGGGCAAAACGATATGCGTGGTTTCCTGGGCGAGTGAG
>NW_027816898.1:0-277 GCF_054177405.1 Leptonychotes weddellii | reverse complement strand
GTGTTATGCACAAACAATGAATCATGGAACACTACATCTAAAACTAATGATATAATGTATGGTGATTAACATAACAATAAAAAATTTTTTAAAAATGAGGGTGGTTTTGTTTTTTGTCTTTTGGGATTTTTTTGTTTTTTTGTTTGTTTTTGGTTTCCCTTTTACGGAGCTAAGCCATCTCGCACTTTCACCTACAGCCCCTACTGGCCTCTGTGAGAACAAGCTTCAGGCTGGCATCTGTAGCCTAGCCACTAGGCCATTCTTGTGGACACGCTCA
>NW_027816897.1:0-277 GCF_054177405.1 Leptonychotes weddellii | reverse complement strand
GGGACTGGGGAAGTGAACACAGCCACCCTTCTCCCACAGAAATCCCATGGGCTGTGCACCTGTGAGCACCAGGAACAAAACAGTGATGATGAGAAAGGGAACTGAGAAAGAGGAACTGACAGAAAGGTGTAGAGCAATTCGAACCACAGACTCTTCCCCCTCCCTAGGCAACGAGGCAGGAATTAAAAGTTTGTTACCTGAAAACACTTCAAACCTATGGAAAGAAAATAAATTAGTGGAAGGTTATAAAGGAGACTACAGAAACCTCAGCCAGCCA
>NW_027816896.1:0-277 GCF_054177405.1 Leptonychotes weddellii | reverse complement strand
TGGGCCTAACACACCCTAGCATGGTACCTTCAACACTAAAGAGAAAATTCAAGTTAGGTGCTATATTAGGCATAGAGCGATGAAACAAAAATTATCCAAGCTGGTTACTCTGAGAGACAGCTCTAAGAGAGGTTTATGGTTTCTAAATGTTTCTTTTCTCTTTAAAAAAAAAGATATTTTTCTTCCCTCAGAAAATAACTTAAAGGAGGGAACCCCCCTCCATTGTTAATCATATTATTTCTTAATTTGGGCAACAGTCATGGCTTTCACAAGCAAT
>NW_027816895.1:0-277 GCF_054177405.1 Leptonychotes weddellii | reverse complement strand
CTTTACAAGCCAGGAAAGGTGGGAGTTGAGCAAACAGACCCCAGGTAGATGTGACCTGAAGGCCGCGCAGACGTATGTGCAGCGCAAAGGTTCTTTATTGACTGAACGTCTGCAAGGATGCCCCCTGGGCCGGGCAAGGGCAGGAGACCGATGGGACACATGAGGGACCACAGCTCCCCCAGCAGGACCTGGAGCACAGCGGACGTTAGATGCTGTGATGGCGGGGACAGGAGGGCAGCCCCAAGAGCCCGGGGGTGGGAGGACGCTGCGCGGGCGG
>NW_027816894.1:0-277 GCF_054177405.1 Leptonychotes weddellii | reverse complement strand
GTCCCAGGATCCCTTATGTTTCCTGAGCTTTGTCTCTTCAGGGTATTTTCCATCCAACAAAGACTGGTAGAGTCGGTTGTAGTCCTTGCAAACTCTGGAATAACCCGTCACCATTGAAAAACACAAGGAGATCCCTGTGAACTGCCCCAGAAAGCCCTCCAAGATACCATATTAAGCTAGGAAAGAGGGGTGCCGGGGGGGCTCAGTCGGTTAAGCGTCTGACTTCAGCTCAGGTCATGATCCCAGCATCCCATGATCCGTGGGCTCCCTGCTCAGC
>NW_027816893.1:0-277 GCF_054177405.1 Leptonychotes weddellii | reverse complement strand
AATGCTCTCCCTGATGTTATGGCACATCACCTCTATGGTATTCTTCTCCAAAATTCATAATTTCAACTGTTTTTATATAAAAAAAAACTCTACAAATTGAGGGAGTCTATAAAATTCTAAATCAATATTTTTCAAAATTGTCAAGATAAAGAAAACAAGGGAAGACTGAAGATCTGTCACAGATGAGAGGATGAAAAAAATCAATGACAAATTAAATGTGACTACTGAACTGGATCCCAGAGTGGAAAAAAAGATATTAGTGAAAATAATGGTGAAA
>NW_027816892.1:0-277 GCF_054177405.1 Leptonychotes weddellii | reverse complement strand
GTTTTCTTTCTTTAAAGAGTGCTGCATTTTGTCCTGGCAGGCAATTTATTCATGAGCAGATCATCTCGATCTTTTCAGGACTTGGTTTGGGCCTTATACAGTAGCTCTTTCTCTTGACCTCATATAGTTCATTCCCTTTTTTAGTTATTGCTGAATGCTTTCAGTGTTTAATGAGGTCTCTCCATTTTGAATGGTCAAATCTGTAATGTCTCTCAGCACTGAGTGACCTCCAGAATCTTTATTCATCTCACACCTCTTTATATGTTTTCTCTAAATA
>NW_027816891.1:0-277 GCF_054177405.1 Leptonychotes weddellii | reverse complement strand
GAGCTACCATACGACCCAGCAATTGCACTACTGGGTATTTACCCCAAAGATACAAATGGAGGGATCCGAAGGGGTACGTGCACCCTGATGTTTATAGCAGCAATGTCCACAATAGCCAAACTATGGAAAGAGCCAAGATGTCCATCAACAGATGAATGGATAAAGAAGATGTGGCATATATATATATATATATATATATATATGATGGAATATTATGCAGCCATCAAAAAGAATGAAATCTTGCCATTTATAACAACGTGGATGGCACTGGAGGGTA
>NW_027816890.1:0-277 GCF_054177405.1 Leptonychotes weddellii | reverse complement strand
CTCCTCAGTAGCGTATCATAGAGGAATATCCAGGTAGATATTCATGAACATCATATACAGGGATCGAGGATCAGTATCTTACTGGAATGGAAATTTTATTCAGAGTTGGTGAAATTCCGTTGTAGATTTGGAGGGTTCTTTAAAGGCTATACTTTTTAATTCACATTAGCTGCATCCTGGTTTTGTCCGTTGTGTTTACATCCTGAACATCTATAGATGAAGACATTTTTACTTCTCACAAATGAGGGACACATCAACCCATCATGCTCACATCTCT
>NW_027816889.1:0-2673 GCF_054177405.1 Leptonychotes weddellii | reverse complement strand
CTTCTCCCTCTGACCCTCCCCTCTCATGTGCTCTCTCTCATTCTCTCTCTCTCAAATAAATAAATAAAATCTTTTTTTTTTAAAGATTTTTTTTTATTTATTTATTTGAGAGAGAGAATGAGATAGAGAGAGCATGAGAGTGGGGAGGGTCAGAGGGAGAAGCAGACTCCCCGCTGAGCAGGGAGTCCAATGTGGGACTCGATCCCGGGACTCCAGGATCATGACCTGAGCCGAAGGCAGTCGCTCAACCAACTGAGCCACCCAGGCGCCCCATAAATAAAATCTTAAAAAAACAAAAACAAAAACAAAAAAACCTCTCTCCAAATTACCCTAATTTGACTGTGCCATCATTTCCTGCTAGGACCCTGAGTGACAGAGATACTTCTTATTTGTGCTACAAGCTATCGTATTTTTTGAAAGTGTAAGAAAAGGTCTCTATTCTCCAGAAATTTAAACTGGGGCACTTCCATGTCACTAAGTAAGAGTGCACATGAGTGCTAAAGGGGGATATAGAGACAGCTGGTACTGTAAGGAATCCCCTGGACCTGCAAGCCATAGACAGGTTTCACACAGTACAGACTCTGAGTTGTGCAAGGGGACTAACATTTATTTGGGTCCTACCATGTGCCACACCTACAATGGCTGTGCTTAATATATATTAAGACATGTTTATATGTTTAAAAGTCAGCAGTGTTAAAAGTCAGCAGAGCTCGCACTCATTCTACTACACCAAAGTTTTACAAACTTAAGTATAATTTACTTGCAGAGAAGTCACAAACTAATCACCCATCTTTTTTTATTAAAGTGAAATTCACATAACATAAAATTAACTAAAGAGAAAAATCCAGCGACATTTAATACATTCATAATGTGTGTAATCACCATCTCTACCTAGTTCCAAAGCATTTTCATCACTCCAAAATAAAACCCTGAACCCATTAAGCAGTCACTCCCCATTTTCCCTTTCTCCCAGCTCCTGGCAACCACCACTCTACTGTCTCTATACATTTACCTATTCCAGGTATTTCATGTAAGTAGAATCATCCAAGGTGACTTTTTGTGTCTGGCTCCTTTCACTTAGCATAAGGCTTTTGAGGTTCATCCTCAAAACACTGTAGCACGAATCAGTACTTCATCCTCTTTTATGGATGAATAATATTCCATTGTGTGGATATGCTGCATGTATTTATTCAACTGCTGATGGACATTTTTCTTTTCACCTTTTGGTTCTTGTGAACTGCTGGTATGAATATTTGTGTACAAGTATTTGTTTGAACACAAGTTTTAATTCTTTTGGGTATATGCCTACTAATGGTAATTAGTATGGTAATTTGGTAATTCTATGTCTAATTTGCTAATTCTAGGTCTAATTTTTTGAGAAACTGTCAGACTACTTACCACAGCAGCTGAACCATTTTATCGTCCTACCAGCAATGTATAATAAGGGTTCCAATTTCTCCACATCATTGTAATCAACCAACTTTTAATTTAAGGGGCACCTGGCTGGCTCAGCTGGTGGAGCGTGAGACTTTTGATCTCAGGGTTGTGAGTTCAAGCCCCATGGTGGGTATAGAGCTTACTTTAAAAATAAAAATAAAAAAATAAGTAAAATTTAAATTTCAAATATGTTAAAAAAAACTGCACTACACCATAAGGCACAGAGTGAATATTTATTTATCAGAGGTTAAACCTAAGCTCTAATTTTATAAACACTGGGAAAGCAGGCCAGAAAAGTGTAGAGATTTGCTCAAAGTCAAAGCTAAAGAACACTTCTACCAAGATGGAGTGAAAAGAAAAGATTTTAGAGCATTCCACAACTCCAACCTCAAAATTACCCACTGCAAGCATCCCTTCAAGTTCTTGACACTAAAATTGTTTCCACTATCTTTCAGAGGACGAGTAAGAATCCCAGTAAAAGAGGAAGAGAAATGGCTTCCAAACAAGAGGCAGGACACTGTGTGTGCCACAGAGCAGTAACGACATCAGTCCTGCTAAGGGTAGCCACTTAAGATATCTGAGTATGGGATTACCCAACTCTAAGTGGCCCTTTAAGAAATCAGTGGCTCCAACTCTCCCTATCTTTTTGTTTACCCATAAGCCGTTTCAGCCCCACCCATGTTCCAAGACAAATCAGGTCAGTATACCCCAATCCTTTCTAAAGCCCTAGGTTCTTTCTTCCAAATCTTTTCTAACACTTTATTTACTGGTCTGGGAGAGAAAAGAGTACTGTGGTGATGTTTTCAGGAGGATGACATTTCCAAAGTGGAGAGGATGAAGGCCTCTGGCTTGGCCTCCTGCTTCAGCACTCCTGTCAGCAGGAACTCAGGTGAGAGGATGGGCAGGCCAACCCGAAATGGAATAGAGCATCGAGGGAAGTCCTGGGAGCATGTAATCACAATTCTCTGTGGCTGGGGAAAGACAGACAGCAAAGACAAAGTCAGGGGTGAAAAAGAATCCTAGAAATAGGTTCAGAACCCACTAATCAGTTTCAGCATCACTAAAATAGACCTCCTGATATGAAGCATACTTGTCAGAAGTACTCTTGCCAGAAAAGCTGAACCTGAATTTATTCAAGCTTTTAAAATTAACTATAGTTGGGCGCCTGGGTGGCTCAGTTGGTTAAGCGACTGCCTTCGGCTCAGGTCATGATCCTGGAGTCCCTGGATCGAGTCC
>NW_027816888.1:0-277 GCF_054177405.1 Leptonychotes weddellii | reverse complement strand
GATTTTATCAGCCTTTTATTATTGGACATTTAGGTGGGTCCAACTTTCTACTTTTAAGAAACATCCACTATGGGGCGCCTGGGTGGCTCAGTCGTTAAACGTCTGCCTTCGGCTCAGGTCATGATCCTGGCGTACTGGGATCGAGCCCCACATCGGGCTCTCTGCTCTGCGGGAAGCCTGCTTCTCCCTCTCCCATTCCCCCTGCTTGTGTTCCCTCTCTCGCTGTGTCTCTCTCTGTCAAATAAATAAATAAAATCTTAAAAAAAAAAAAGAAGAA
>NW_027816887.1:0-277 GCF_054177405.1 Leptonychotes weddellii | reverse complement strand
GGTAAGATGACATGCATAATGGCCAACTCTACCCTAACTTTTCAGTTATGTCAAACAACTTATTTAGTTGTGCCATTCTTCAGTTATGCCAACAAACACGTTCTTCTTAAGCCAGTTTGGTTTTAGTTTTCTACTAATGCAACCAAATGAGTCTTGATACAGGCATTCAAAGTCAATTTTTAAAAATAATTCTCACATAGGGCGCCTGGGTGGCTCAGTCGTTAAGCGTCTGCCTTCAGCTCAGGTCATGATCCCAGGGTCCTGGGATCGAGTCCCA
>NW_027816886.1:0-277 GCF_054177405.1 Leptonychotes weddellii | reverse complement strand
TCTGAAAAAACTTTTAATTCAAGGCACATAAATGTGCATAAGGATATCTAGTCAACATACGCCCTTTTAAAAGAGAAAAGACGTTCTTTGACTATCTTCTCAAAGAATCATTAATTTGTATCAGAAAATTGGAGAGGTTGGACATGCAGAGTTGCCTTTTCTAAGGGGCATGATGTGTTTGAGCATTTGCGACCCATAGTACCTGTCACTTTGCTCCTGTGTTCCAGAGATCACCTGGCAATTCACAAATGCAGCAGGACACCTGTCCTGTGTACAC
>NW_027816885.1:0-277 GCF_054177405.1 Leptonychotes weddellii | reverse complement strand
GATATAATGACCTGAGCAGAAATGAAGAGTCAGACGCTTAACCGACTGAGCCACCGAGGCACCCCACTTTTCTTTTCTTTTTTTTTTTTAGAGAGAAAGAGTACTCTTTTTGAATCACATAAGTTTATATTCATATACTGTGCCTTGATGCTTTTTGGTTCTATCCTAAAACCAAACCCTAAACCCACTCTAAACACCAATGAAATCACATAGTAGTATTCTGTTATAAAATGTTCACTTACATCAGAGGTCATCAAACTTTGGCCTGCTGGCCTAA
>NW_027816884.1:0-277 GCF_054177405.1 Leptonychotes weddellii | reverse complement strand
GCTTCCCCTGGAGCAGGGAACCCGATGCGGGGCTCCATCCCAGGATCCTGGGATCATGACCTGAGCCAAAGGCAGACGCTTAACGACTGAGCCATGCAGGCACCCCCATAGTATGTTATTTTTACTATAGTATCTATTTTACAACAATTAAACTTTAAGCTTATTACATGGGAATTTGTGTTATCTAGAATTCATGAACGAACTAACTTGCAGTGTGTGTGTGTTGATGTTATATTATCATATGAAGTAATTTATGATTTTGTGTGTGTGAAATTAT
>NW_027816883.1:0-277 GCF_054177405.1 Leptonychotes weddellii | reverse complement strand
AGAAATTTTCAATATATATATATCTATATATATATCTATATATATCTCTCTATATATCTCTATGTATCTATATATATCTATATATATATACCTGGAGGAATTCATCACTGGCAGACCTGCACTACAAGAATTGTTAAGGGAACCATTAGGCAGAAGGAAAATGATGCCAATGAATATCTGGATCTACACAGGGAAATTAAGAGTACTGGAAATGGTAACTCTGAGGATAAATATGCCTTTTTTTCATATTGTTTAAATATCTCCTAAGATAATTAAT
>NW_027816882.1:0-277 GCF_054177405.1 Leptonychotes weddellii | reverse complement strand
ACATAAGAATATAAATAAATAAATAAATAAATAAAAGAAACTATATAAAATGAAGCACAGAGAGAAAAATGAAAAGAAAACAGATACTCAGTGACCTGTGGGATAATACGAAGCAGTCTAGCCAACCTATACTTGAAGTCCTAGAAGAAGGAGGGAGGGAGCAGAAAAAAATTTGAAGACATCATGGCAAAAATTTTTATTGCAACTGTGTTTATCATTAAAGACTATCACTTGCTAATATGAGAGCCATGAGAGAAAATTATTTCCCCAGTGTCAT
>NW_027816881.1:0-277 GCF_054177405.1 Leptonychotes weddellii | reverse complement strand
CAAGGAGGAACAGTCAGAGAGCATCTCAAGAGGGGTAAGATAAGAGCTCCACTCCCTCAGGATAGACTAGAGGGAGGCGGGCCCTAGGGTTTGGGGTGGGAAGGAGGAAAGAAAAGTGATGCTTGGGGTTTGTTGGCTTTCATGAGTGTTTACTCAATGCCAAGTGCATCACATACATTATCTCACTCCCCACCACAGATCCCACAGGGTGAGGATCTAGGAATTTGCCCCCAGGTGACAGTTGGGAATGCAGGGTGTTGCTCCCAGTCTGTTCTGT
>NW_027816880.1:0-277 GCF_054177405.1 Leptonychotes weddellii | reverse complement strand
GGATGGGCCCCTCCTGCCCCTCAGCCCTGACAGGCGGCCGGCCGGGCTCTGGGGCCGCTTCTGGCCCTGGCATCCCCGCACCCCTGCAGCAGCTCTCCCCCGTGGCCGCCACCCTATGAGCCGGCCCTCGCCAAAGTGTGAACCCACCGGGAGCGCGTCTTCCCTGCACATACCCCTTTGCTCTTTTCGCCTCCCGGGGAAGCTGCTTCTCCCTGTCCTTCTCGGTGTCTGTCTGAAGAACTTTATTGTCTTCCGAGTGGCATGTGTAGCGCCCGCC
>NW_027816879.1:0-277 GCF_054177405.1 Leptonychotes weddellii | reverse complement strand
TTGATATCCAGAAACAGATTCCACAGACAGATATATTTATCTAATTACCTGTCCTGGCTCCACATTTTTTGAAGATTTCTGCATCGAGTGTTAATTCAAAACCAATGTTAGTACACTAGATGGTATGTACACTTAAAATCATCACACAACTACCATTTCTTTTTTTTTTTTTAAGATTTTATTCATTTGAGAGAGAGAGCGAGCGAGCACAAGCAGGGGGAGAGGCAGAGGGAGAGGGAGAAGTAGACTCCCTGCTGAGCAGGGAGCCCGATGTGGG
>NW_027816878.1:0-2673 GCF_054177405.1 Leptonychotes weddellii | reverse complement strand
TTTATCTGTAATGTATTTCCAAATATCTTCTCCAATTCCATGGGTTGCCTCTTGGTTAGTTAACTGTTTTCTTTGCTGTGCAAAAGTTTTTATATTGCTTTCTGGCTTGCCAGGTCTCTGTGGACAGGTCTGATGCTATTTTGATGTTCCTCCCTCCATACGTAAAAAATCTCTTCCTCCTAACTAATCTGATGATAGTTTCCTTGGTTGTAGGATTTGCAAGTTTCACTATTATAAGTCGGGGTGTTGGTCTATTGTTATTAATCTTGGGAGGGGTCCTCTCTGCCTCTTGCATATAAATACTTGTTTCCTTCCCCAGATTAGGGAAGTTCTCAGCTATGATTTGTTCAATTATACCTTCTAATCCTCTCTAAAATACCATTGGCAGTTTTCAAAGAGCTGGAACAAATAATCCTAAAATTCGTGTGGAACCAGAAAACTACACAGATTGCCAAGGGAATGTTGAAAAAGAAAAACAAAGCTGGGGGGCATCATGTTGCCTGATTTCAAGCTATATTACAAAGGAGTGATCACCAAGACAGCATGGTACTGGAAGTAAAAAAGACACAAAGACCAATGGAACAGAAGAGAGAGCCCAGATATGGACCCTCAACTCTATGGTCAACCAATCTTTGACAAATCAGAAAAAATAATCCAGTACTGGGAAAATTGGACAGCTATATACAGAAGAATGAAACTCGACCATTCTCTTACACCATACACAAAGATAAACTCAAAATGGATGAAAGACCTCAATGTGAGAGAGGAATCGATAAAATCCTAGATGAGAACATAGGCAGTAACCTCTTCGACATAGGCCACAGCAACTTCTTTCAAGACACGTCTCCAAAGGCAAGGGAAACAAAAGCGAAAATGAACTTGTGGGACTTCATCAAGATAAAAAGGTTCTGCACAGCAAAGGAAACAGTCAACAAAACAAAGAGGCAACCCACAGAATGGGAGAAGATATTTGCAAATGACACTACAGACAAAGGGCTGATATCCAAGATCTATAAAGAACTTCTCAAACTTAACATCCAAAAAACAAATAATCAAGTCAAAAAATGGGCAGAAGGATGTGAGGAGAAACGATGGCACAGGAGTAGGGGACCCTATTTCAACTGGTCCCCGGAATTGAGCTGGATATCTACCAGACCATTCTGAGCACCCATGAAATCAGCCTGAGATGTAGAAAGATAGATCTGGATCTCTGCAAACAGAATATCACAGACGGTTGGTTTCAAGGAACCGGACCAGGAGGAAACCTGGCTGTATCCTACACCATTGGTGAGCAATAGCTTCCCGCGCTTGGGATGGGGCATAGGCTTGCAGACTGGTAGCGGGGGGGAAAGGACTTTGCGTCACCACCCAGGACAGAAACCTGGAGCGGCGGGGTCCCGCATGCGAACTGGGTGTGGCTGGCGGTTTTAGAAGCACAAAGGGCAGAGACATGCCCCATCCTGGAGGCAGGACTAGGGGCGCTGCGGAGGGGCACACAACCCAGGATGCTGCAGTTTATAACAGCACCTACAGAAACGGGGATAATGTGGCCTGGAGAGCTCACTGAAGAACAGACTGTGATCTCTCTGCTCTGAGGCAGAGGGTTGGAAATGGTCTCTTCTGCTCAGACTCTCGGAAGAGACATGGAAACCCACCAGAGAACAAATGCCCCAAACACTGGTTCCCACTGAGCTCATCCCCCACCACAGAGGGGCAGGGCAACTCTGCCCAAACAGGATTGCCTGAGTTACACTGTGGCAGGTCCTTCCCCCAGAGGACAGGCTGGGAGAAAAAGAGACCAGCAACCCTAAAGTACCTAGAAAACAGGTGCATCTTGCTTGCTTTCTGTCAATAATTTGGACTCTATACATTCCCTCATCCACCCATCAACAGAATGACTAGGAGGAGGAACATTCAAAATAGGAAAACTCAGAGATTATGACTTACACCGCAGATTTACAAATGGATGCAGATAAAACCAAGATGTCGGAGATGGAATTCAGGCTAGCAATTGTGAAGACAATGGCTAGAATGGAGAAATCAATTAATGGCAACATAGAGTCTCTAACGGCAGAAATGAAAGGTGAATTGGCAGAACTTAAAAATGCTATCAATGAGATCCAATCTAATCTGGATAATCTAACAGCTAGGGCAAGTGAGGCAGAAGAATGAATCAGTGACCTGGAAGACAAATTAATAGATAAAAAGGGAAAAGAGGAGGCCACGGAAAAACAACTCAGAATCCATGAAAATAGAATCAGAGAAATAAGTGACACCATGAAGCATTCCAATGTCAGAATTATTGGAATCCCAGAGGGAGGGGAGAGAGAGAGAGGACTAGAAGATATATTTGAGCAAATCGTAGCTGAGAACTTCCCTAATCTGGGGAATGAAACAAACATTCGTGTCCTAGAGGCAGAGAGGACTACTCCCAGATCAAGGAAAACAGGCCAACACCCCGGCATGTAATAGTAAAACTCTCAAATATTAGAACCAAGGAAATCATCTTAAGGGCAGTTAGGGGGAAGAGATCCCTTACATACAGAGGGAGGAACATCAGAATAACGTCAGACCTATCCACAGACCTGGCAAGCCAGAAAAGCCTGGCAAGACATATTCAGGGTACTAAACAAGAAGAACATGCAGCCAAGAGTTCTTTATCCGGCGAGGCTG
>NW_027816877.1:0-277 GCF_054177405.1 Leptonychotes weddellii | reverse complement strand
TGGAACACTTTATCTAGAACTAATGATGTAATGTATGGGAATTAACATAAGAATAAAAAAATAAATAAATAAATATATAAAAAAAAAAAAAAAATGTTAAGTCACTTGCTAAAGTCACCAGGCAGAGAAGGCCCAGTTTTGTTCCTGCAGTCCATTATTACACTGTGTAGAAGGTATCATCCAGACTTCTCACCCAAACTAACCCACACCATCAGCAATAGTGAGATGATCACAGTCTAAGTTACACATTCACCAATCACCCTCAGAGTAGCTATGG
>NW_027816876.1:0-277 GCF_054177405.1 Leptonychotes weddellii | reverse complement strand
GTGGTCAAAGAGTGTGGTCTGTATGGTACCATTTCTTTGAGGTTTGTTGAGACTTGCTTGATGACATAGCACTTGAATCAGTTTTTTAAATAATCCATGTGTACTTAAGAAGAATGTTTATTCTTTAACTGTTGCATGGAGAGTTCTCTATATGATGATTGGCTTGGGGTTAATTTTTTTGTTCACATCTTTTTTTTTTAATTTTTTTATTGTTATGTTAATCCCCATACATTACATCATTAGTTTTAGATGTAGTGTTCCATGATTCATTGTTTGT
>NW_027816875.1:0-277 GCF_054177405.1 Leptonychotes weddellii | reverse complement strand
GGACTTCTGTGCGCATGAGGGAGAGGAAGGAGCGATTTTTTGTGTGTTGACCCCTGTTGGCATGACAGCAGATCCAGAATTATGACCAGGGACTGTTGGTGCCCACTGAGAGCTGAAGCCATCCGGGAAGGCTAGAGAGGGACTCTCAGAATGGCTAGGAACTGTGATCGATGTGGACGAGAGCAAGATGGAGCCCCCAAAGCATTTCACATGAGACCTGTTAGGATCGCCCATGAGCCTTTCTCCTGTTTGAACAAAGTAGACCCTCAGCGAAACT
>NW_027816874.1:0-277 GCF_054177405.1 Leptonychotes weddellii | reverse complement strand
GAAGCACCTTGCTGAGGGGGATGATGGCCGCCTGTCTGGGGGCGGGATGAGCACTTGGCTGAGATGCACGCCGCCTTTGGGGGGGGGAGCACCTGCCTGAGGGAGGCTGGCCACCAGCTGGAGGGAGGAGCAGCTGGCTGAGGGGAGAGGCTGCCTGTCTGTGGGGAGCCCCTGGGTGAGGGGCGGGGCCTCCTGTCTGGGGGGGAGGCCCTGGCTGAGGTGGGGCGGCCGCCTGACTCGGGGAGCCCCGGAGTGAGGGGCGGGGCCTCCTGTCTGC
>NW_027816873.1:0-277 GCF_054177405.1 Leptonychotes weddellii | reverse complement strand
CTGGGTGGCTCAGTTGGTTAAGCGACTGCCTTCGGCTCAGGTCATGATCCCAGGGTCCTGGGATCGAGTCCCACATCGGGCTCCCGGCTCAGCAGGAAGCCTGCTTCTCCCTCTCCCACTCCCCCTGCTTGTGTTCCTGCTCTCGCTGTCTCTGTCTCTGTCAAATAAATAAATAAAATCTTTAAAAAAAAAAAAAAAGGATGTGCAGAAAAAATCATGTGTTCTTTCGTAACTCCATATTTCTGTCTCTTGCCCTATTTAACTTTATTGAAGTTCA
>NW_027816872.1:0-277 GCF_054177405.1 Leptonychotes weddellii | reverse complement strand
ACTGGATATCCCAAACACACACATACAATTTATTAAAGTACATGTGAGCACCTCTGTTACTCATGATCTAGTGTCCAGCCCTGATAGAGCTTAAACTTCCTGAACCTGAAACCTTAGGAACCTTAAACATCCTGAACATCCACTGTCAAGACTAACATCTTTCAGGCCCCAGGGAAATGCTTTTCCACATTTTTCCCCCTGTATTCCTGAAACAAAAGGCGACCGTATGTAAATGTGGTGAGTTTGTGGATTATACTTCTGTTCTTTGAAGATGGAT
>NW_027816871.1:0-277 GCF_054177405.1 Leptonychotes weddellii | reverse complement strand
TGATTAGAAGTTGCCATAAAAATTCATTTTCAATTGATAACACTATGAAGTCAAATATTCTATTATAACAAAACATCTTCATTATCACAATGCTCAGAAGCATCTTTTATTTCATTTTTATTCTTTCTTATTTTTTATTTTTTTAAAGATTTTTTTATTTAGTTGTCAGCGGAGGGGGCGGTGAGCGAGCATATGCAGGAGAAGTAGCAGGCAGAGGGAGAAGCAGGCTCCTCACTGAGGAAGGAACCTGATGTGGGACTCAATCCCAGGACCCTGG
>NW_027816870.1:0-277 GCF_054177405.1 Leptonychotes weddellii | reverse complement strand
CACTCCTGAGTCTGTGGGCTCCGTTCGGACACGTCCTCACACACCTGCAAGCCACGCGACCACTGTGGCCTCTACCCGGGCCCCGCCGGCCATCCCGACCTTTGCCCTCAAGCCCCATCCCTAGCCAGGGTGGATTCCTGTGGGCCCCGCCCCTCCTGTGCAGACGCCCTCTCATTCCTTCCTTTCCTGCGCGTGGGGACGGCAACTAACAACCCTGTCCACACCGCTGACGACGTAGCACCAGAAATAAACTCATCCCTATCATGACAGAAAGCCG
>NW_027816869.1:0-277 GCF_054177405.1 Leptonychotes weddellii | reverse complement strand
AGATCTGATGGAGGGAACCCTACACACCATACCAGACATTGCGGCTTTGGACTTGCTCTCTCTTGAATCCGTTACATTGAGGAACGTCAGCTGCGGCGTCATTCCTCACTCGAGGAAATCTGTGTGCGAGGATTTAAAGCCTCCCGCCCACAGTCAGTGGCAGTTTGCTAGCCTTGAGGGGGAGCAGCATTTTTTTTTTTATTTTTTTTATTCTTATGTTAATCCCCATACGTTACATCATTAGTTTTAGATGAAGTGTTCCATGATTCATTGTTTG
>NW_027816868.1:0-2673 GCF_054177405.1 Leptonychotes weddellii | reverse complement strand
TGTCCTGAGCAATCCCCTTTTCCTGCGGCAGGGCCCACTCTTCAGCCTGGGAGGGGGCGGCACTGGACAGGCAGAGCATCTCTGCCCCCAGCCTGGGCAGTGCGAGGGCCAGCAGCCTCGGGGCAGCTGTGATCCCCTCCCTAGGAGCTGGCTGAGAGCAAGTGAGTGCTTATAATCATATCTGTGGATCCATCCTTCTCTGTAAACTATATCATTAAAATCTTTAGTTCTTTATTATTAGCAGCTCTAACATACTGGTGACCCATCTTACAGTGGTCGGGAGCCCTGGGTCCTCTCTGTGCCTAGTGGGTGGCCAGGTGGAAGGATGCCAAGTGGTACTCAGTAGGGAATGCCCCAGCAGGTGGGCTGAGACAAACCTGCCTGCCCGGAGAGCCAGAGAGCCGAAGGTACCTGACTACAGGCAGGACTCAGGTGTGCTGGGGGGAAGGGCACCTCTGACCCCATTGTCACAAAGTCCAAACCCACCACTGAGATCGCCAGTCCTGGAGCCCTCCTTCCCACTCGCTTTAAAACATATTCTTTCAAAATAAACTCTCCTCATGCGAGATTTCAGGGAGGCTGGGAGCTGACAACAAGCTTTCCTTTTGACAAAAACAAAACCCACAAAATACTAGTTTTCACCCAGGTAGTGTTTTCTGTACTTTTAAAGAACATTTTATTTCTACTACGACAGGAAGAAAGGAAGCCTAGGGCATGACATTCTTGACTTACTTTAGGGTCTTGTTTCTGGAATGTTCCCCCCGCCCCCCAAGCTCAGGGCAAGGAGACACAGGGAAGGAAGCAGCAGAATAGAGCTTAAACTTTCACTGAGAGCATTTAAGAAGCATCTTGTTCTGGTTCTGATTCTCTATTATTTCCCTCTATTAAAAATCAACTCAAATGATCCATATTTACTATGGAAAAAAATGGAAGCAAAAATAAATTAAAAAATCTAAAAAGCTGCAACCCCCTGAGGTTACCACGGTCAGCATTTCACCGTATCTCCTCACAACTGGGATCCCCTCGGGAAGATCACACCATGCCCCCTGCCCCGTCTGCTCCCGGGCACCCCTCCTCCCAGGTCCCCCCCAGTCAGCCCATGTTTCCACCCTCCCCAAGAAGACCCCTGTGGCAGATGACACCAGTTCCCCCTCCCCACCCCAGGGTGGGAGGTCAGCACAGAACACGGAGTGGTCCAGGACCCAGGCATCTGCCCAGCTCCTTACATCACTAGCCTGTGTGCATTCCCTGTGCATCTGCCTTAAAGCTTTATTTTATTGAGATAAATTTCATGTAACATAAAACTCACCATTTACACTATTTTAAAGTGTACAGTTCAACGGTTTTTAGTATATATATGTATACATATATATATAAATAAATTCATTTTTAGAGGGGGCGGGGAGGGGCAGAAGGAGAGAGAGAATCTCAAGCAGACTCCCCCTGAGCACATAGCCCATCACAGCACCTGATCCCAGCCAAAATGAAGAGTTAGACGTCCAACCAACTGAGCTGCCCAGGCACCCTGGTGGTTTTTAGTATATTAACAATGTTGTGGGACCATCACAATGATCTAATTCCAAATCATTTCCATCATCCCCAGAAGAAACCCACATGTTACAATGCCCTCCTCCCTCCACCCTTGCGCAAATACTACTTTGTGTCTCTAGCTTTGCCAGTTCTGAATTTTCCATGTAAGTGGACTCGCACAACATGTGGCCTTTTGTGTCTGACTTCTCACTCGGCGTGATGTCCCCACAGTTCATCTGCATTGTAGTGGGTGGCAGGGTCTCACTGGCTGAGTGACAGAGCCTGCTGTGTGGACAGGCCACACTTTGTTTATCCACGCGTCACTGGCGGATTGGGTTGTGCCTACTTCTTGGCGACTGTGAATAGTGCTGCTTGGACATCGGCGTGCAAGTCTGTGTGTGCATGTGAGTTCATGTCTCTTGGGTGTATCCCTAGGAGCGGAGTCACTGGGTCAGACGGCAGCTCTGTGTTTAACGTCTGAAGGACCCAACCTGTTCTCCACGATGGCTGCACCATCTCAGGATTTCTTCCCATCTGCTTTCATTGGTCTTTCACCTTTTCCTGTGCTTATGGGCCATTTGTATGTCTTCTTTGGAGAAATGTCTATCCAGATCCTTTGCCCATTTTCATTTGGACTGCCTTTTTATACTGATGTGAGTGTTCTTTATGTATTCTAGATATAAGTCTCATATATGACTTGAAAATATCTTCCTCTATTCTGCTGATTGTTTTCATTTTCTTGATAGTATCTTTTGACACAAAAGTTTCAAATTCTGATGAAACCCATTTTATCTGTTTTTTTCTTTTGTCGTTTTCGGTGTCATATTTAGGAATCCATAATCCATATTCCACCTAATCCAAGTCCCTCTTCCTTCCCCGTTCTGTCCCTCCCCATCCCCCCTTCACATCCTTCCCCTTCCCATCCCTCCTCCCCCTCTTCCCTCCGTCCTCCCCCTCCTCCCTCCCCATGCCCCTTTCCCATCCTTCCCCTCCCCTTCCCTCCCTCTCTTCCCTCCCCTCCTCTCCTCCCCCTCCTTCTCATCCTCCTCCTGTCCTTCCCCATCCCCCCTTCCCTCCCCCTCCTCCCCATCCCCCTCCTGTCCCTCCTCATCCCTTCTCATCCTTCCCCTCCCCATCCCTCCT
>NW_027816867.1:0-277 GCF_054177405.1 Leptonychotes weddellii | reverse complement strand
GGGCCTAGCCCAAGGTTCCTTGATTTTCTACAAAAGCAGTCAGTGATTCCAACACCCTAACTGTGGGCAAAAGGATATCAAGATGTTGGCATAGCCCTTTATTTCTCAGAAAGAATGAAAGACTTCTTAATCACATTTTATAATTTCATTTCTGTGACCCGGTGCAGATGCCTAATTAAAAGCTTGGTTAAAAAAAAAACTTATGCCTAATCAGCACGCATCCAACAATTATTCACTGGCAGATGTGAATTAGTCCAGCGATCTATTTACATTTCCT
>NW_027816866.1:0-277 GCF_054177405.1 Leptonychotes weddellii | reverse complement strand
AGATCACAAACAAACAAACAGGTAAATATAATTCACCAAAAGAAACTAATAAAGCTGTAATAATAAATCATAGAGAAGTGGAGATCGATGAACTGTCAAAAGAAGAATTCAGAATAATCTTAAAGAAGCTTAGTGAATTACAAGAACATACAGACAACTAAACAAAATTAGGAAAATAATGCATGAACAAAACAAGAGGAACTAGCAGCCATCTATTAAAACCAAACATTAATCTTATAGCTAAAAAATAAAATAACTGAAGAATTCAAAAGAGTAT
>NW_027816865.1:0-277 GCF_054177405.1 Leptonychotes weddellii | reverse complement strand
GGTCATGATACCAGGGTCCTGGGATCGAGTCCCGCATCTGGCTCCCTGCTCAGTGGGGAGCCTGCTTCTCCCTCTGCCTCTCTCTCTCTCTCTCTGTCTCTTATGAATAAATAAATAAAATCTTTTTTTTTTTAGTCAGGAAAATGTTAATTTATTCTCTTTTCTCTTCTCCTCTTCCCTTTTTCCTCTCCTCCCCTCCCCACCCCTCCTCTCCCCTTCCCTCCTCTCTCCTCTCCTCTCCTCTCCTTTCCTCTCTCCTGTCTCCCCTCCCCTCATT
>NW_027816864.1:0-277 GCF_054177405.1 Leptonychotes weddellii | reverse complement strand
GATATAGTTGGATAACATCTCCCATGTTTGTAACTACTTTCTGTTCTTTGTCTTATTCTCTGTTTCTTTTGCCCCCCCCCCCACCTTTTTCGGTCTTCTCTGGTTTTAGTTCAGCATTCTATATCATTCTGTTTTCTTTCTTGAATTTGCATATTAACATGCTTGTTTTGTGAAATATTTTTGGCTGCCTTAGAGTTTGAAATATACATTTATGATGAGTCTAGGTCCACATGCAAATGACATTACACCATCTCATGAATACTGCAGGAGTCTTTTT
>NW_027816863.1:0-277 GCF_054177405.1 Leptonychotes weddellii | reverse complement strand
GTTTGTTTCCTGCGATTAAGAATTCCTCATATCAATGAGATCATATGATACATGTCTTTCTCTGTTTGACTTATTTCAGGAGTGGGCCCAATTCTGCCCACACATCAGAGTAGCCTCACTGAGGACCGGGGCTGCAAAGATTGAAGGAGGGACGGGAACTCGGCTGGAGCAGAATTCCTGAGTCAGGGGCATGCCTGACCCGTTTGTAGAACAGCCCAGAGGCAGGGGCAGCTCTGAGGGCCGTAGTAACAGGGGGCGGAGGGGCTGGATCCAGTGG
>NW_027816862.1:0-277 GCF_054177405.1 Leptonychotes weddellii | reverse complement strand
TATGCATAAAATCATGGTGATATGCTTATGATCTGGGAGTTTCAGACACTTTAGTATGAACATTCTGGTGATTTCGAGGTTTGTTAAAAAGTCCTTGTTTCATCATTGCAAGACATTTTGAAGTTCCTTGTATTTGATGAAACTAAAAGTTTGGCATTTACCCTTGTAGCCTATGTTGAGCCATTGCTATTTTTTTTTTTATTTTTTATTCTTATGTTAATCCCCATACATTACATCATTAGTTTTAGATGAAGTGTTCCATGATTCATTGTTTGTG
>NW_027816861.1:0-277 GCF_054177405.1 Leptonychotes weddellii | reverse complement strand
CCATTTGTGCAAGGAATTTTGCAATTTTGGTGTCTTTCTTATTTTTCTTGCCTATGATTTCTTGCTCCTTTGGGATGAGTTCCCAGTTCATGTACACTGTTAGCATAGGTGTGTGTGTGTGTGTCTTTAAGAACAGTAGTCAGGGCAGAAGACATGAACAGACATTTTTCCAAAGACATCCAAATGGCCAACAGACACATGAAAAAGTGCTCAATATCGCTCAGCATCAGGGAAATCCAAATCAAAACCTCAATGAGATACCACCTCACACCAGTCA
>NW_027816860.1:0-277 GCF_054177405.1 Leptonychotes weddellii | reverse complement strand
ACCTGGCATTTCCTGGCATTTGGCGTTTGGTCTTGACGGTATTTAGGCAAAGGGGTTGCGGGGTCGGGTGGAAGGTGAGAACAGGGCATTGTTTGAATATCACATGGGATAAGGAATTGGGAGACGGTGATGCAAAACTGAGGTGAGTATCAGGCCCGTGACCCGGCATTTACCCCACGGCAACGAAGCTACTCCTTTTCTGTGACAATAAAACCGTTGGGCCCTGTCCGTACTCCCACTTGACCCACGCGCTCGGATACTCTTCCCAAACAAAGCC
>NW_027816859.1:0-277 GCF_054177405.1 Leptonychotes weddellii | reverse complement strand
AAAATCCGTGTGTAACTTTGGTTCCCCCCTCCCACAAAAATAACTACAGGTACCCCACTGTTGACCGGGAGCCTTACGGATAACCTAAACAGTTGATTAACACATACTTTATAGGTCATATGTATATATCACATATTGTATTCTTACAATAAATACATTAGGGAAAATGTTACTAAGAAAATCATAAGGAAGAGAAAACATACACGGTACTGCACTGTAAAAAATCCACGTGTAAGTGGACTTGTGTCATTCCAACTCCTGTTGTTCAAGGATCAAC
>NW_027816858.1:0-2673 GCF_054177405.1 Leptonychotes weddellii | reverse complement strand
GTGAAGTCAGGACCTTTGCCCACCCCCCCAAGGCCCCTCCGCGTTGGTGGTCAGGAGGCCCCAGCAAATATGGGGAAGGCCCCCCCACACAGCCACCCTCCCCTAGCCGAGGCAGCAGCTCGGGCCCATCTTGCCTCTAAAGATGGGGCAGTAGCAAGGGCCCGGCCATCACCACGCCAGGACACTTCCCTAGCCCGCAACTGTTTGCTGAACTCTGCCCACGTGTTAGTAAACTGCCCCCTCGTTAAGCTCTCAAACCACCCGGTTCTCGAGGGCCTTCTGTTTCCTGCTGGAATCTGACTACATCAGGCTTTACCCAGAAAAGCTGAATGCATGAGTTAGAGAGATCATACGCGACCACCGAGGATTTCCAGCCGTCGCCCACCATACAGAAAGGCATGCCTGTGTCCACAAATGCCCAAAACTAGTTGAGTGGATAAAGTGGGTCAAGAAGCTTCCAGGGGAGCAGTACGCTATAACGAGGAACGAAGTAACTCAACCTTTTTAATTTCAGGGCCCTGTGACCCTCTTAGAAACCATTAAAGACTCCAAAGACATTTTGCTTTATATAACTATATATATAAACAAGTTTTTACAAATGCATATTCATTTTAAAATAACAACACAGGTTAACATAAATAACATTTCTCATGAAAAATAACCGTTCGTTTTCTGAAATGAAAGCGAGAAGGGTGGTGCTGTTTTATATTTTTGCAAATCTTTTTTATTATCGGGCTTAACAAAAATAGCTCAATTTTCATATCTGTTTTCACATTCAATCTGTTGTGCTATGTTGTCTTGGTTGAAGCGTATGAAGAAAATTAGCCTTACACAGATATTTAGTTGGAAAAGTGGTTTAACTGCCTTTCCAAGCAATCGTGGATCTAACCTCCTTGATGCTACACCAAAACACGACAAGTGAGAATTTCTTAAAGATCTGATGCGATGTGGCATCTGAAATCCTGCCGATGAACTTTCATACTGTTATGTACATCAAAATCCACTGGCTTATCTTGCGTGTGGAAAGAAGCTTTTGCCCATGCGTGATTTTGTAACAATGTACACATCGTCTGGAAAACACTGGCTCAATGAATTATGCAAGTCTTCCAAATGATGACATTTCACTCTATGACATTAAAAAAAAAAAAACAGTCATTAATGTCACCATCTCTCTCATCAGCAAGGGTTTCAAGTGTTGACAATGTTGTCACGTTCCCAGTGGTAAATATAAATTTCCCTAAATCCTAATTTTCTTTTTTTTTTAAGATTTTATTTATTTATTTATTTATTTGAGAGAGAGAGAAAGAGAGAGCATGTGCGGGGGGGGGGGGGTGGAGGGACAAGCAGACTCCCTGCTGAGAGTGGAGCCCGACGCAGGGCTCGATCCCAGGACCCTGAGATCATGACCTGAGCCGAAGGCAGACGCTTTACCGACTGAGCCACCCAGGCGCCCCTCACACAGTATATTAAAAAGACGTGTAATCTAGGGTTGACATTTCATAAAATCAATCATTTCTCCTGCTTTCTCAAGGACGTTCTCACGTGAAACGATTAAAACGATCACTAGTACAGCCTGGGGTCACTGCCTCTTTTCACAGTTAAGACACGCGCGTTTTCCCCACCAGTATTAGTACCTACACTGACAGCGGAAAGGGGAAATCACGCCTTCAAACCATCATGAGAACAGTTAAAACCTCATGGATCCCCTGGAAGAGTCTCAGGGAAACCCTGAGGGCCCACAGGCCACACTTTGAGAACTTCTGAATTATACCAACACAAAGCAATACAGACGAACCTTAAAAATGTAATGCTGAGTGAAAAAGCAGACACCAAGGTTATACAAGGTGAGACTCATTCATTCATATAAAAGTTCATAAACAGGAAAAAATAAACTACATTGGTTAGTGATGCATACTTAGTTGATAAAATACACCGGGGGATTTTAAGATACTTCTCAGTAATTAATAGACCAAGCAGACAAAAATTAGCAAGGAAGATTTAAACAGAATTAAAAAGCTTACTCTGATGGCCACAGACAGAACCCCATAACCAACAATAACAGAATTAATTAATGCTCTTTACACAGAGAATGCCCATCAAAGCGGACAACACACTGCACACAGCAAGTCTCAACAAAAACAAGTAATGATATTATGTGAACTATATTCTTTGAATGCAACACAATTCATTTAAAAATCAGGAATAAGGGGCGCCTGGGAAGCTCAGTCGGTTGAACATCTGACTCTTGGTTTTGGCTCAGGTCATGATCTCTGGGTCCTGGGATCAAGCCCAGTGTCAACTCCACACTCAGCAGGGAGTCTGCTTGTCCCTCTGCCTCTGCCCTTCCCTCTGCTCTCTCAGAAATAAATAAAATCTTTCAAAAAATAAAAACAAAAATCAGCAATAAAAAGATAACTTAAAAAAACCCCACATTTAGAAATTTTTCAAGTACCCTTTTAAATGGTTCATAGATTAAAGAAGAAATAACAGAAAATAGAAAATATGTAGGACCCAGTAATAAAAACACCACGCATCCAAATGTGTGAGGTGAGCTAAAATCGTATTAGAGGAGAGACATTTACAGTTTTCAAATGCTTTTATTAGGAAAAGAGGATGAAAATTAATGACCTGAGAAGTTGGGAAGCCAGGGAGAATCCATCCAAAAAAAATATA
>NW_027816857.1:0-277 GCF_054177405.1 Leptonychotes weddellii | reverse complement strand
CTTGCAAGTGCATCCTTGGGCACAGGCCTTCCATCTCCACCAGCTTCCTGCGTGCGGCCAGCCCCGGGCATCGGTCCATCCCATGGGGCATCCGAGCGCGTGGGGACCCGCAGGTGGGGGGGCCACGCATGGGCCCACGCAGCATGGACTTAGAGCAGCATGCTTAGTACCTGTGGACCGATGATAAGGAATCCAGTGCAGCGTCTGAACCCAGGGGCATTTCCCATCCCAGACGGAGAGGCGGAGCCTTGAGGTCACAACTTGGGAGCATTTACAG
>NW_027816856.1:0-277 GCF_054177405.1 Leptonychotes weddellii | reverse complement strand
TTTGTGTGATGGTAAATGACAAAGAAAGAATGTAAAGATGCATGCATATCTGCTTTTTCTAAAATCCATGATCACTGGTAATGGGCATGACTTCTTTTTTTATTTTTAAAGATTTTATTTATTTATTTGACAGAGAGAGACACAGCGAGAAAGGGAACACAAGCAGGGGGAGTGGGAGAGGGAGAAGCAGGCTTCCCGCAGAGTGGGGAGCCCGATGCGGGGCTTGATCCCAGGACTCTGGGATCATGACCTGAGCCGAAGGGAGACGCTTAACGAC
>NW_027816855.1:0-277 GCF_054177405.1 Leptonychotes weddellii | reverse complement strand
TCTGAGCACCCACGAACCAGCCTGAGAGGTAAGAAGATCTGGATCTCTACAAACAGAATATCGCAGGTGGTTGGTTTCGAGGTACAAAGCGGGGAGCCATGATTCCGCGGGCAGATATCGGAGGATAAATAGCAGCGGGAGGGTGCCTGGCCATGGGGACCCTACACCGCCGGTGAGCGACAGCCTCGTGTGCTGGGGATGGGGCACAGACTGGCAGAACTGTAGTGGTGGGAAAGGACTTTAGGGTAGCCCCTGGGGCGGAAACCCGGAGCCCGGG
>NW_027816854.1:0-277 GCF_054177405.1 Leptonychotes weddellii | reverse complement strand
CATTGCTGCTATAAACATTGAGGTGCACGTAACTCTTTAGATCACTACATTTGTATCCTTGGGGTAAATACACAGTAGTGCAATTGCTGGGCTGTACAGTAACTCTATTTTCAAATTTTGAGGAACCTCCATACTGTTTTCCAGAGTGGCTGCACCAGCTTGCATTCCCAACAGTGTAGGAGGGTTCCCCTTTCTCTGCATCCCTGCCAAAATCTGTCATTTCCTGACTTGTTAATTTTAGCCATTCTGACTGGTGTGAGGTGGTATCTTATTGAGG
>NW_027816853.1:0-277 GCF_054177405.1 Leptonychotes weddellii | reverse complement strand
GGCGCTTGGCGGCCGCGGGGGTGCCGGGCGCGCCTGGGGTGTGCTCAGCGCTCCCCCACCGCGGCATCCGCGGACGCCCTTGGGACGTTGGAGTTTCCATGCAGTCTCCGGACAGATGTGTGTTACCGTTTGTTTTAGGTATTTAAGCGCAGCTGCTCTAACTGGAGACCAGCTTCACTTTAAAATATATATATATATATACATATATATTTTTTTCTTAAAAGAGAATAAATGCAGTTGTCAGAGCGATGGATCTAGTTGTAGGTGGAAATTCATA
>NW_027816852.1:0-277 GCF_054177405.1 Leptonychotes weddellii | reverse complement strand
TCACAAAAAATGAAAACACAACATTTCATATATGGTTATACCATAATTTATTTAATCAATTTATTCTTGAACCTTTAGATTATACCATTTTGTAATCATCAAAATAAGCATTCCCGATGTCCTTTTGCATATATATATTTTTAATTATTATGTTATGTTAATCACCATACATTACATCATTAGTTTTTGATGTAGTGTTCCATGATTCATTGTTTGTGCATAACACCCAGTGCTCCCTGCAGAATGTGCCCTCTTTAATACCCATCACCAGGCTAAC
>NW_027816851.1:0-277 GCF_054177405.1 Leptonychotes weddellii | reverse complement strand
ACATTCGTTGAATGAATATTGAATATACACATCAATTAATTTGGCATCAGTTTTAGCTTGATGCCAAGCCAGCTTCTGGGGATTATTGTCATCCCCATTAAGTGTTCCCATTCGCACTTAAGGATGACTAGAACTACCTCCTTCTATAGTCTGAACTTGGTCAGATGTTGTAAGCTGTATTCATCATTTAATCTTAAAATGAAAAATATAGGGCGCCTGGGTGGCTCAGTTGGTTAAGCGACTGCCTTCGGCTCAGGTCATGATCCTGGAGTCCCGG
>NW_027816850.1:0-277 GCF_054177405.1 Leptonychotes weddellii | reverse complement strand
TTACCGAACTGAGCCACCCAGGCGCCCTGTTGTTTTATTTTAAAGGCTGGATTACGTAGGGGTAATGTAGTGGTGGTTTTCTGGTCCCTGAAAAATGATTTACACCAACACAGAAGAGAAAAACAATTCAGCAGCTCTTCTGTAGAATCCCCGACCAGCACAACAAACTTCATGTGGGTCAGATGTCATTCTTTTTTTTTTTTATTTATTTTATTTATTTATTTTTTTTATTCTTATGTTAATCCCCATACATTACATCATTAGTTTTAGATGAAGT
>NW_027816849.1:0-277 GCF_054177405.1 Leptonychotes weddellii | reverse complement strand
CTGCCTTGGGCTCAGGTCATGATCCCGGGGTCCTGGGATCGAGCCCTGCGTTGGGCTCCCTGCTCTGCGGGAAGCCTGCTTCTCCGTCTCCCACTCCCCCTGCTTGTGTTCCCTCTCTCGCTGTGTCTCTCTCTGTCTGAAATAAATAAATAAAATCTTAAAAAGAAAAGAAAAAGGATGGTAAGAATAGCACCAGCCACATAGTGTTGTTGTGGCAGTTAAGTGAATTAATCTAGGTATGGGGTGCCTCACTGGCTCAGTTAGTAGAGCATGTAAC
>NW_027816848.1:0-277 GCF_054177405.1 Leptonychotes weddellii | reverse complement strand
CTCTGATCATTACTTGTTAAACGTGATAGGCCTCTGGTCTATTCAGATATTGTACACAAGTTAGTTTCATGAGAACTAGTTAAAATGTTTCTAGAAGTATATTTTATTTTAGTGTCTTACATATATAAAATTAGCTAATATAACCAAAGTCAAAAGAAATACAGTGAATTTCATTTGGACCCCTGTCTGTATTTCACATATGTCCCAGAATCACTGAAGTCACCCTGGAAACATGCCCCTTTTTACCATGAAGACTTAATTCCGTGATTCTGGTTCC
>NW_027816847.1:0-2673 GCF_054177405.1 Leptonychotes weddellii | reverse complement strand
TCATGGAACACTACATCTAAAACTAATGATGTAATGTATGGGGATTAACATAAGAATAAAAAAAATAAAAAATTAAAGTGGGTGGTAATAATTCACAGCAGTCTGGCTGGTAGGCTTTGCTCCCCACTTGCTTCCCACCCATATGCTCTAGGGCAGTGACTCACCTGCATGGCTTTGCCCCTAGTTGATGCTAACTGTGGTGCTAAGCTTTCTTCCGCTTGTCCCTGTGACTAGACTGAGGCTAGTCAATCCTGCATTTATCCTGTTTCCTTCATGCTCAGTCTCTGGAGAGTGACTTCCCTCCCCACCCCAAAACCAAAATAAAAAAAAAATCTCTTGAACCGGAATCTTCCACTCAGGCTGTGGTTCTAGTGAGGCCAACCGAAGACACACAGACTTAATATTCAAATAGAATGTTGTAAACTTTGCAAAAGAAAGGGGAAACATTTAGAGTTCAAACATTTTAAGATGGAAGGATTTAAATCCTCATTTTTCCACTATTTATTTATTTATTTTGAGTGTTATCTATCTTGGTGTTTCAAAATGTACTACTGTATGACTGGTGGTGTATGAAATGGTCTTAAGTGGCAGATTGTTCCCTTTTGATTACTATTGTTTTACGTTTATGTGAATACCCGTTAGATAAAATATATATACAGAAATATGCAATTTCATATTTACGATTGCTTTAGAGAAGGAAAAGTTGGAATTTATATTTCAATTTGATTTTTAAAACACTAATTACAGGTTGAATATGGCAAATACATGAAAGGTAAAAATTGATGGATAAAATGTTAGGGAACACCTCTGGTCCCTTCAGTTCTTCTTGTCTATAGCCACCTCTGTCCTAAAGAATTAGGATCTGTTTTTCAATCTTGAGTAAATGAAGCAGACTGCGGTGTAGTGAGAATTTACTTGGACTGCCAGGAGACAGTGCTATCCAGGCATGGTAGCGTCCAGCAAATGATCAGAGTAAATTCCAGCTGATGGCCTCTCAGAAGTTGCATAGTGCCATGATCCCGTTCCTGGCTAGGTTGTTTCCGTCACTGGCCTCTGAAGGGCTTTTCATCACTGCCTGTTTTGTGAGCTGACCCTGTTGCTCCTGTCACTGAGTCTAAAAACTTCTAATTTAGTCCCTCCACTCTCCATGGGAGAGCCAGAGCCGGTTTCGGCATCTTGAAATCATGAATCCTAACTGTTGTAACCCAAGCTCCTATTTTAGAGAAGGTACACTTTGGTCTATTTTAGAAAGTTATACATATTGTTTTAGTTCAGTTCTGGTAAAGCTTTCCCACATACCACATACACATTAAAAACCTGAGAATGTTCCAAGTGGATCTGCTGCTGATGCCTACAGTTCTGTCATTGGAGATTCTTAAATTAAGACTATTTTTTTTTATTTAGATATCCAAATCCTGAGGTGTGGTAATGTACTATTGATAAAATCTGTAAACATGACAAAGAAGATTTTTTTAAAAAAGCATGAAGTGTTGGAATGATAAGTGGGTCCAATATAGAGGCCAAAGATAAGTGTAGCAATGTTGTAAGTATCAAGGGTTGCAAGGTTGGCAAAGGCTTGGTGGTCTGCTTATGTCATGGGTACTTGGCTTAGTAAGTTATAGGTTTCCCCGCTCTCCAAAAGTCAAGGGTTCTTATGAAATCATTTATCAGCTGTGAGGGTGGAAAGCAAAGAAGCAGTTACCATTAACTTATAGGGAAAAAATTTTGAGCACTTCCAAAATCAAAAGATAACTTCTCTCAGGCTTTTCTGCTACCATAAGACACCCCTTGCTAATAGATGCACAGAATAACTCGAGATAAAGCCTGATGGCCACAGACACAGTTCAAAGCTATGGCTGCTTGATGCTGAGATTCTGTGCAGGTCCTGGGGAAGGAGCTTAGTGGGGCCTCTCTCACTGCTCAGGGTGCATGCTGCCTCTGTACTGGCTTGCTGTAAAACAGACACTGAATGCTATTTTTGCTTTTTGCCTTTTTTGGTAAAAGCGAAAATCCTCTTTGGATTTCTTCTGGGTAGTGAAAATAGGTACCAATGTCGGCCTTTTGTAAATCAAAGTCATGTAATTCAAACTTTCCAAAAGTGAGGGATCTCTGGATTTGGAATGACTTGTAGTGCACTCTACCACCCCCCCAAAATAGGAGCGTATATTTTCCCATCCCCTCCCTTTAGACATGACTCATTAGGGGGAAAAATAATCCTGTATCAGATTGCAGGAGCTAAAACATGATATTTTGTCATTTAGATCAGGGGCACTAGCTAGGGGCCTCATGGTGTCTTTGAATCCAGTGAATTCCTATACAGAACTGTTTACATATGTGTATTTGTGAGTTTTGTGGAAAGGGGTCTATAAATGACAGTAGGTTCTAAAGATTTTCCTCATCACCAAAAGGTCAAGAACTACTGGAAAGCATGGAAAACTTGTGAAACAGAAGATGTAGAGAGGGACTCCTGGGTGGCTCAGTCAGTTAAGCATCTGCCTTCGGCTCAGGTCATGATCCCAGGGAACTGGGATGGAGTCCCACATCAGGCTTCCTACTCGGTGGGGAGCCTCCTTCTCCCTCTGCCTGCCACTCCCCCTGCTTGTGTGCTCTCTCAATCTCTCTCTCTGGCAAATAAATAAATAAAATCTTAAAAAAAAAGAAGATGTAAAGTAT
>NW_027816846.1:0-277 GCF_054177405.1 Leptonychotes weddellii | reverse complement strand
TAAAATTAAAGCAGCTGTGTGGCTAAAAATATCCACTTTGTCCATTAAATGCTGGCAAGTTTGTGAAGAAAAGTTAAATTCTTTTTGTTATTCTGTCACCCCTTTAGGTACCTTTTCCTTTTCACGCTTGGCACCAATGTCTTTACAGGTTTTCTCTACCGCCCTCTGAAAACCTGCTTTCAAGAGCCATATTACGTATGACTCTCAGTAAGGTGTAAGTGAATAACGATAGTTTAAAATGCCATCCTTCTCAGGAATACATCTCACACAATCTACA
>NW_027816845.1:0-277 GCF_054177405.1 Leptonychotes weddellii | reverse complement strand
CTGGCAGGCCTGTACTGGTAGAATAATGCTGTGTCTACTTGGATCTTCTGCTCAAGGACCTCATGGGTCCACGCCAGGGAGGGAGAAGGTGGGGTCTCCTGTTGACAATGCACAGTCAAGGTAGAGTCCGTGAACATATGCACATAGCATCCCTATAGTCCTTGGTAGAGACTTTAGATACTTTTCTTTTTTTTTTTTTCTTTTTTTTTTATTCTTATGTTAATCCCCATACATTACATCATTAGTTCTAGATGAAGTGTTCCATGATTCATTGTTC
>NW_027816844.1:0-277 GCF_054177405.1 Leptonychotes weddellii | reverse complement strand
CCCCATGCTGAGATTCATGTCCTCAGAAGAAGAGGAAGAGACTAGAGCCCTCTTTTTGGGAGGCCCCAGCGAGACCATGAGTGTCTGTAAGTCGGGGAGCAGGCTCTCACCAAACACTGATCTGTCGGCTCCTGTGCTTGGACCTCCATCCTCCAGACCTTGGGAAGTGAATGCCTGTCATTTCAGCTCCCCAGTCTGTAGCATTTGGTTATAGCAGCCTGCGCTGAGTAAGGCATTTGAGGTGTTGGGACCTGCAGAAGAGAATGTGTTCAGTGTG
>NW_027816843.1:0-277 GCF_054177405.1 Leptonychotes weddellii | reverse complement strand
TAGCATTGTGAGATCAAGCCCTGCATCAGGCTCCACACTCAGTGAGGTGTCTGCTTGAGCTCTCTCTCCCTCTCCCTCTGCCCCTCCCCTTGCTCACACTTTCTTTAAATAAATAAATGGAATCTAAAAAAAAGAAAAGAATGAAAGAAAGAGTGAAAGAGAGAAAGAAAGAAAGAAAGAAAGAAAGAAAGAAAGAAAGGAGAAAGAAAGAGAGGTGTGAGGGTACGTGCACCCTGATGTTTATAGCAGCAATGTCCACAATAGCCAAACTGTGGAA
>NW_027816842.1:0-277 GCF_054177405.1 Leptonychotes weddellii | reverse complement strand
CTCTCCAGCCTCGTTTCCTCCCCTTTACCATTGTCTCTGTTCCTCCTCCCACCTCCCACGGGAGGAGGTAGGCAGATAAGTCACTTCCTAGGAATTACAGCCACAGAGATGACAAGAGGGCTGGGAAGGAAGTACATCTGGCATGGATTCACCCTTTTTTTCTAGATATTTAAAATGCCAGAACTGAAAGGGCTCATTACATCACAAAATCCAGGGGTTACAAACTCAAATGTCATCACCTCAATCCCATGCTCCTTTGTCTCCAGGCCAGAGAGCT
>NW_027816841.1:0-277 GCF_054177405.1 Leptonychotes weddellii | reverse complement strand
GTACGTACATGTGTATAAAGAGAGACAGAGAAAGATTTGAAAAACTTTCACCAAAAAATTTACAATAATTCTCTGAGTAGTAGCATTAAGGGTCATTTTCATTTTCTTCTTTACATTTTTTCTGTTTTCCAACTGTTCTACATTGATAACACATTTCATATTACCAAGGGAGAAAATTATTTTTAAATGTCCTTTGGCAACCAATAAGATCGCACATGTTCCAACATTTCTAGGCTTACAACACACTCCTTCACATTTTCTTGCAATAAATGTGTTT
>NW_027816840.1:0-277 GCF_054177405.1 Leptonychotes weddellii | reverse complement strand
AGAGAGAGAGAGAAAGAGAGTGAGTGAGAGAGAGAGCATGAGCCGGAGAGGAGTAGAGGGAGAGGGTGAAACAGACTCCCCACTGATCGGGGAGCCCGAGGCGGGGCTCAATCCCAGAACTCCGGGATCACGACCTGAGCCAAAGGCAGACGCCCAACTGACTAAGCCACCCAGGTGCCCCAATTGATTTCATTTTAAAAATGACTTTCTGACAATTACATGAATATATAACAGACATCAAAATATTTTCTAGTAATTTGCAATTATGCATTATGCT
>NW_027816839.1:0-277 GCF_054177405.1 Leptonychotes weddellii | reverse complement strand
TCCTCAATAAAACTCTCTTTCCACACAACACCAAATGTATAGCAAATCTTAAACCTAATTATATGAACCCAGAGGTCAGTTTTTTTCTTATTTCAATTCAATTAATTAACGTAGTGTATTATTAATTTCAGAGATAGAGTTCAGTGATTCATCAGTTTTTTTTTTTTAAAGATTTTATTTATTTATTTGAGAGAGAGAGTGAGCATGAGAGGGGGGAGCGGGAGAGGGAGAAGCAGACTCCCCGCTGAGCAGGGAGCCCGATGCAGGACTTGATCCC
>NW_027816838.1:0-277 GCF_054177405.1 Leptonychotes weddellii | reverse complement strand
GAAAACTCATACTCTCCTACACTCTTATATCAAATCCATCATTAAGTCTTACCTCTAACATACAGCTAACTTCATCCCATCTCTCTTCACCTCCACTGCCAACACCCAAGTCCTAGCACCATCATTTCTTACCCTGATGCTGGAAATAGCTCTCTATCAAGCTCTCTCCCGAATTCCCAATTCAACAGCCAGAGTGGTCATTTTGAAATGGAAAAATCTGCTGATATCTCACCCTTGCTTAAAATCCTTAATAACTCAGGATAAAGCATTCATATAA
>NW_027816837.1:0-277 GCF_054177405.1 Leptonychotes weddellii | reverse complement strand
TCGCTTAACCAACTGAGCCACCCAGGTGCCCAGCAATGGTGATTTCTAATGTCACTTAATACATAGTCCATAGGGGCGCCTGGGTGGCTCAGTTGGTTAAGCGACTGCCTTCGGCTCAGGTCATGATCCTGGAGTCCCGGGATCGAGTCCCGCATCGGGCTCCCTGCTCGGCAGGGAGCCTGCTTCTCCCTCTGACCCTCCCCCCTCTCATGTGCTCTCTCTCTCTCTGTCTCTCTGTCTCAAATAAATTCTCTCTGTCTCAAATAAATAAATCTGT
>NW_027816836.1:0-2673 GCF_054177405.1 Leptonychotes weddellii | reverse complement strand
CGTGAGCGCGGTTAGCAATGCGGCTTTTTTCATTAAGCTCTGAACACTGACTTTTTAGACACGATGCTGTTGCACATGTAAGAGACTACAGTGTGGTGTAAACATAACTTTGGAATGCTCTGGGAACCCCCAAAAGTTCATGCGACTTGCTCTGTTGTGATGCTCACTTTACTGCAGTGGTCTGGAAACGAACCCGCAGCATCTCCGAGGTCCACCGTAACGACCACAGAGCCAGGGAATGCAGCGCATCGGGAGGACTCTTCCACGGCCTGACATTCCTGAGAGTGGCCTCATGCAAACGTCTGAGAGGGGCTGGCAGAACATGTTCCTGCCTGAGCTGACCACAGCCAACATCCCCCTTAATGGTGCGAGACTGGACGCTTTCCCCAGAAGTCAGGAGTAAGACACTCCTGCTCAACACGGTTCGGAAAGCGCTGGCCAGGGGTCACTGCAGGCCGCCCACTCCTGCCCTTCACCCCCAAAAGTTGCCCTCATCCAGAGCCCCCGCCATGGGGAATACCGTTCTGCAGGGTCTGTGCTCTTGACTCCTTTCCCAGGTTCACATGGAAGCCGCCGCCCAGGGTTGGGGTTTTGCCGGCACCTAGAAAAACAAATCAGACTGATTAGTCAAAACTTGGCAGGAAAGAGCCATACCAGCAGACCTTCAGCGCCTGGGGTGTATCTGAAGCACGGATACAGTGGGATCGGCGTTCATGGCTGGAGAACTGGGGCCTCCCCCTGCCATTCTTAGCAACCGGCAAACCTCCCCTCCCTCTGGCCAGTGCACGTGAGGCCTCTCTAACCGCGTCCACAGTTCACGCTGCCCCCTGGCCGCCAGAGAGGGCACAGTTCACCCGCAAACTGCAGCATCCCCAGGGGCCCTCTGCATGCCCGGGCCCAGCCCAGGCGCAGGAGTTACACCTGCACGGTGGCCGCTGGTCAACAGCACCTGTCCCGCGGCCCAGAGCCTGTGAGCCAGCTGGCCTACAGGACGCACTCACACCTCCAGCCACCTGTGTGCTGCCCACCCACAGAACAGCAGCCTAGGGAGCCCTGTCCCCAAGGGAGGGCACAGCCAGACCTGCAGGCACTCTGCCTGGGATCTCCCACCAGTGCTGAGATGCCCCAGGAAGTGGCATGCACTCTGCTCTGCAAGGCACTGGGACTGAGACTTCTGCCCTGTTACCCTTCGAAAACAGCCAGGTGGACATCTGGATTGCTTGCCGGGCTTACAAGCCCCACCACCGAAGCCAAAGAATGCTCGGGTGGCCCAGAAAAGGCAGCGGAGCTGGGAAGTGCCGCCCATCCCATGGGCCAGTGTGTTTGTGAGCAAGGGCACCGAAGGATTAGAGGCTTGTGCAGTCGGGGGCACCCCCACAGCCTCAGCCACAGGACATCAGGCCTGCAGGACGGACCGGGACCCATGCGACATTGAAACAGGAACGCAGACCACGCCTGGGAACAGGCCCCCAGGGAAAGCACATGGCCCACATCCGGGGCCAGCAGGCACCTCAGTGTCACCCATGGGCGGCCGGCAGCACAGACAGCGCAGAACAAGCACGACCTCCCGCAAATCCCAAACCAACACTCACGAGATTCCTTAAACATCTCAGCAAAATGGTTCCCAAGTTTAGCTGGCAACGAAAGGAAGTAAGATAAGCCAAGAGAACGTGGAAAAGAGCAACTGGTGGACAGCCGCTGGGCAGCCGCTGGGCCACGGGCTGCGGTGGGCTGGCCGGGAGCAGGGCCGGGCGCAGAGCCGGGAGCCAGCTGCCCGGGGGGCCCAGCACCCAGACCTCGCACCACGGCGGCAGAGCAGAGGGGCCTGGGAGGGCCGAGGCCCCAGCCGGGCAGCATCCTCTGCTGCCTCCTCCGTGGTTACCGTGGTTACCGTGGCCTCAGGACCAGCCCGGTGGCCTCCTCCGGTAGAGCGCAGTGCCCAGGACAGGCGTCACTCACCAGCCGGGGACGGATTTGCTGTCACCGGGAGGGCTGGTTTCTACTGCTGCCCCAACCAGCCACCGCCGCAGACTTCATGTCCTTGAAAGCTGGTCACGGAGCATGGGGAGGGAGCGGGGCCAGCAGCGCGTCCTCAAGGGGCTGGAGAGGGCCAGGCAGGACATACTGGGGCTGGAGAGCTGCAGGGCCCAGAGGAGATTCATCCACCTGGACGGGCACCAAGGGGCTTCCAAAATCACCAGCGTGCCACCTGGCAGCTCCGTAGAGCCCAGCACAGGCTCGTGGGGCTAAGATCAGGGCTTTGCATCTCCAACCCTCCAGTTTGGGTGGCGGTGGCTTTTTACAACTTGAGGATCTTTACATTTGCAATCTTTTCATACAAGAACCACTGAGGAAGGCCCACTCACTCTTAGCACCTGACCCTGAGAGCCACATCTTAGCATGTTTAGGCTTAGCCAGCAGCCCCCAACTTTTAATTTAGGAAAAGAGAAAAACTGCCATGTTGTCTTAATTAAAATGGATGCGTACTTTTAATAAATAATTGGACTACTGCATTAGAAAAAGGATAATGGGGGCGCCTGGGTGGCTCAGTCAGTTAAGCGTCTGCCTTCGGCTCAGGTCATGATCCCGGGGTCCTGGGATCGAGTCCTGCATTGGCTCCCTGCTCAGCGGGAAGCCTGCTTCTCCCTCTGCCTCTGTCCCTCCCCCTGCTTG
>NW_027816835.1:0-277 GCF_054177405.1 Leptonychotes weddellii | reverse complement strand
GAGTAGAGCAAGACCTTAATGACTCTTGTGAAATTATCTGAATGCAGATTCCTTCTAAAGTTGTGTGATTTTTTTTTTTTTTTTAGTTTACAACTGTCTTCACTAAACTCAGTTTCACAGGAAGTTTTTAGTGACTTTTAATAACTCTTTTCAAACCATTCAGTGCAGTTTTCTTTTTTTATGTTCTTTTTTTTTTTTTTATTCTTATGTTAATCCCCATACATTACATCATTAGTTCTAGATGAAGTGTTCCATGATTCATTGTTCGTGCACAACA
>NW_027816834.1:0-277 GCF_054177405.1 Leptonychotes weddellii | reverse complement strand
CTCCTTCCACAGTTTGGCTATTATGGACATTGCTGCTATGAACATTGGGGTGCATGTGCCCCTTATTTTCACTACATCTGTGTCTTTGGGGTAAATACCCAGAAGTGCAATTACTGGGTCATAGGGTAGCTCTATTTTTAACTTTCTGAGGAACCTCCATACTGTTTTCCAAGGTGGCTGTACCAACTGGCATTCCCACCAACAGTGTAAGAAGGTTCCCCTTTCTCTACAACCTCTCCAACATTTGTTGTTTCTGGCCTTGTCAGTTTTTGCCATT
>NW_027816833.1:0-277 GCF_054177405.1 Leptonychotes weddellii | reverse complement strand
CCTCTGCAGCCGGCTTCCCTGCTCCGATACCTGGGAGCTCTGCCGCACTCAGGCACCCCCGGTCTTTCTGTGACCCCAAGGGTCCTGAGACCACACTGTCCCGGAGGGTTCCACCCCCCGCTTAGCCACCGGAGTGACGTCCCTCAGCGGAGCAGACTTTTAAAAGTTCCAATTTTGTGCTCCGTGGTTCTATCACTTGCCAGAAGCGGCCGACGGAGGCCCCTCCCCCGCCGTCTATCCTCCCGAATATCGCCTCGGATTCACTTCTCCGCACGTC
>NW_027816832.1:0-277 GCF_054177405.1 Leptonychotes weddellii | reverse complement strand
AGTGTAATAGCTGGGGCGTGGGCAGGCATATATTCTGCTTTGCTAGCATCTTTCAAACAGTTTTCTTTGGTATAGTATTTCTAAGCAGGTGAAGAAGACATGATAACTCTCCGACTTCCCAGGGAGTTAGGAAGCTTTTGGAAAAGACCTAAGATACAGTTGTTTGGCCTGTATGATTTGGTTTACTGTTTTTTTTGTTTGTTTGTTTGTTTGTTTTATTCTTATGTTAATCCCCATACATTACATCATTAGTTTTAGATGAAGTGTTCCATGATTC
>NW_027816831.1:0-277 GCF_054177405.1 Leptonychotes weddellii | reverse complement strand
CTGGAGGCACCAAGGACGGGATAGGAGCTGTCCACATGAACTGCCCGGGGGGTGAGGCTACAGAGACGAAGGCGGGGTTGTAAGGGTGCCCACAGCAAGGCTGATGGTCAATTCAAAGTTTGGACTAACATTCCTTTATCTCCATGTCCTGTCTCTCCCTCCTGCAAAAGAGCCTTAAATTTTCTCGAGTTGCTTTTCAATGCTCTGCACCATCAGTTCGCAATATGTCCCAATGGACTTCCTTTGGGAGCAGAAGGAATATTTGCCATCTTCCTGG
>NW_027816830.1:0-277 GCF_054177405.1 Leptonychotes weddellii | reverse complement strand
TGTCCCCGACATGGGACTCAAACTCAAAACCCCAAGATCAAGAGTTGCATTCTCTTCCAAGTGAGCTGGCCAGGTGCCCCGAGATGAGAACTTTTAATATCTACTCTCCTTAGCCCCTTTCAGACAATTATTTTAAATTTTTCCCATATCAGTTTCTGTTTTAGCACAACAACCCTATAGAATATATAGTTTAAGTTACCCTGAGAAGAACTAGTGTTTTTTCTTAAAGAGTATTACAGGATCTGGTCCTTACCACCTAGAATAATATCCAGGATCA
>NW_027816829.1:0-277 GCF_054177405.1 Leptonychotes weddellii | reverse complement strand
TTCTCCCTCTGACCCTCCTCCCTCTCATGCTCTCTGTATCTCATTCTCTCTGTCTCAAATAAATAAATAAAATCTTTAAAAAAAAAAAAAAAAGAGAACACAGAGGAGCCTGGGTGGCTCAGTCGGTTGGGCGTCCGATTCTGACTCTTGATTTCACCTCAGGTCATGATCTCATGGGTGGTGAGATCCAGCCCTGTGTCCAGCTTGGAGCTGAGCAAGGAACCTGCTTGGAATTATCTCTCTCCATCTCCCTTTGCCCTCCCCTGCCTCGTGTTCT
>NW_027816828.1:0-277 GCF_054177405.1 Leptonychotes weddellii | reverse complement strand
GGAACCATGGCAACAGGCCCCTCCCCCAGAAGATCAGCAAGAAGAGCCAGCCAAGACCAAGTTTACCGATCAATGAGAACGGCAGAAGTCCAGCCCTAGGGGAATACAGCACATAGAATTCATGGCTTTTTTTCCCCTGATTCTTTAGTCTTTCAAAGTTAATTTTTTTAATTTTCTTTTTCTTTTTCTATTTTTTTTTGAATTTTTCTTTTTCCCTTTTTCAACCAACATCTTATCAATCCCTTTTTTAAAAATCTTTTTTTATTTTTCATTTTTA
>NW_027816827.1:0-277 GCF_054177405.1 Leptonychotes weddellii | reverse complement strand
GGGACTCGATCCCGGGACTCCAGGATCATGACCTGAGCCGAAGGCAGTCGCTTAACCAACTGAGCCACCCAGGCGCCCTCCTTCTTTTTCTTTCTTTCAAGAAGTATTCTCTATGCCCGACATGGGGCTCAAACTCAAGAGTCGCACACTATCTGGACAGAGCCAGCCAGGCACCCCTAGCATGTTTTCTTATTTCATGGATGCAATATCATATTTCTCTTTGAATAAATAACTTTAAAATTTTTTCTTCTCTTTGCATAGCAGAGTTCTTCAAGTT
>NW_027816826.1:0-277 GCF_054177405.1 Leptonychotes weddellii | reverse complement strand
TGACATCCACAGGCAATCTGGGGACCTTGAGGAGGCTGCCAGGATGGACTGAAACAGAAATGGAGCCCTCTGGGTTTAGTTTAAATTTTCCTGACCCCCCAGTTGAGACTCTGTGCTGTTATCGCTGCTCCACCAACCTGATTGTCCCCTAACAGTCTTCTCCCACCTTGTGCTTCCTCTTATTTAATTCTTTTTTTTTATTCTTATGTTAATCCCCATACATTACATCATTAGTTTTAGATGAAGTGTTCCATGATTCATTGTTTGTGCATAACAT
>NW_027816825.1:0-2673 GCF_054177405.1 Leptonychotes weddellii | reverse complement strand
AGGAACTGGACTGCCTTGCAGTGGAGAATGTTCTGGAAGAAACCCTGGGTCCCCATCAGGCAGCAAGTCCAAGTGGGGATTCACTGTCAGCTTTGCAGCTGCTGTCTCAGAAAATTTGCAAGGGGTGGGCTCTCTCCATCTGAAGGGTATGGATGTGGTTTCAGGTGATTTCAAATTCAGTAAGGCAATGAAAAACACATGCAAAAAAATTGTAAGGAAAGAGTAAAACATAATTATGTAATTCTAAAAAATTTTTACATATGCCACAAAAAAAGAGATATTAGAACCAAAACAGCAAATAATGTGTTTATACTAGGAGCACAAAACTGGAAAATGAAATATTAAAAAAATCCTTTATTAATATTGAAAAACAAAATATTGAAGCATAAATCTTACAAAATATTTTTAAGATCACTACACTAAGATTTGCAAAATATTACTGAGAAAAAAATTAAAAAGACATGTAAAGGAAGAACTCTATGATGTTCATGGATGGAAGACAATACAAGTAAGATGTCAATTCTCCCAAGTTAATTTATTCTTTGAACATGACCCACATAAAAGTCTCTTTTTTTGACCAAAAATAATTGACAACATGATTCAAATGCATTTGGAAATGGCCAAGGCTGTCCTGAAAAAGAACAAATTGGAAGATTTGTAATACCAGATTTCCAGATCTATATTAAGGATACTCTATTTATCATGTGGTAGTATAATGGTAGACAAATTGATCAATGGAAGAAAAGGAGTCCAGAAATACACACCAACACCCAGATAACTTGTTTTATGCACTAATGTAATTCAATGAGGAGAGAAAATTTTTTCTTAAATATGGTGAAATAACTATTGGATTTTGGTATGACCAACAAAATGGAAACCCAGCCTCTTTCTCATACCAAGTAGATTAACTCAAACTCGATTGTGGGCCTAAATATAAATCATCTAAGAGAAAAGATTGTGTTATACCTTCAGTCATTCATGATAAAGCCAATATTTACTTAACAGATTTCAAATTATATTTCAGTAATAACTTAAATTTTGAATCCATCAAAAAACATCACACACACATACACACACACACACACACACAAGCCATAGATTGAGAGAAGACATTTGCACTACATATAGATAAAAGACTAATATGTATTCCACATAAAGCAGTTTCATAACCAAGAGAAAAAAATAACCCAACTTAAAAATTGCAAAAAATCACCTAACAAACCTATGCACAAAGTGTTCAGTTCACCATTCATCAGTGAAACTCAGAAGAGAAATACATTAAATATCACTATACATTCAGAGAATGGCTAATGTCTGAAAGCCTGGGTGCATTTGCTAAGAATAGAATATTAAAAGGATTCAGAATTTGAATAAATAAAAAATGATTGATAATTATATGTGCATAAAATTCAAAAATTTCTGCCTCAAAAAATTAACGTGGACTCAAATGTCTAATAATAACTTGGAAATATGTCTAATTTATATCACAGAAATGTAAAATGAAAAGTGATAATCTCATTATTTCTAAACAAAGGAAAAATAATAGCAAAAGGGACTAGTCTCTTAATCAGAAAATTGAGAAAAAAACCCAAAACAAATGTCCCTTAAATATCTAAATGCAAATAAACACATTCAAAATAATAAAATGCACATTAAAGTTATACAGAGGTCCATTTATTATCTACTAAACAGGAAAGATAGTCAAAAGGTTGACAATATTCTCAGTTGACAAGGCCAAGAAAAAGTAGGCTCTCTAGAACATTACAGGATACCATACAACATCCCTGTGAAAAATAATATGAAATACCTAAGAAATTATCTCATGATCCATTAATTGCACTTTGAGCAGCGTATCCTGACAATATGTCCACAAAGTGTATTCATCATATTATTTGTTATCTGTAATAGTAAAAATATCAGAATGGTCTGAGTGAGATACATTCTAAAATGAAAATAACAAGGGACAGATAAATGTGTAAAATAATCTCTATAAAAAAGAGATTAATAGGGCACCTGGGTGGCTTAGTCAGTTAAGTGACCAATTCTTGAGTTCAGCTCAGGTCATGATCTAAGTGTTGTGAGATGGAGCCCCGCGTTGGGCCCCACGCTGAGCATGGAGCCTGCTTAAGATTTTCTCTCTCTCTCTCTCTCTGCCCCTTGACATCTATTTGTGTGCTCTCTCTCCTTCTCCAAAGAACAAAGAAAGAAGAAAGGAAGAAAGGAAGGAAGAAAGAAAGGAAGGAAGGAAGGAAGAAAAGAAAAGAAAGAAAGAAAGAAAGAAAGAAAGAAAGAAAGAAAGAGAAAGAAAGAAGAAAGAAAAAGAAAGAAAGGAAAGAAAAAGAAAGAAAGGAAAGAAAAAAAGAAAAGAAAGATTAGTCTTTCTTTTCTGACACTGGGTAGAGTGTCAGAAACTAATAAAATTATAACCTTATTCAATGAGGGTACAGATATGAGAGAAGGAAGACTACTCTGCATAAAGACCCTCCTCATATCACTCTGCCTTATAAAACATGTAGATGTTTTCCATTGTTTAAAGTTAGATTAGAGAGGCACCTGGGTGGCTCAGTAGTTAAGTGTCTGCCTTCGGCTCAGGTCATGATCCCAAGGTCCTGGAATCCAGCCCCGCATCGGGCTCCCTGTTCGGCGGGAAGCCTGCTTCTCCCTCTCCCACTC
>NW_027816824.1:0-13561 GCF_054177405.1 Leptonychotes weddellii | reverse complement strand
CAACAAAAAGAAATAAAAGGCATCCAGATCGGCAAAGAAGAAGTCAAACTCTCACTCTTTGCAGATGATATGATACTTTATGTGGAAAACCCAAAAGACTCCACCCCAAAACTGCTAGAACTCATATAGGAATTTTCTTTTCTTTTTAACCTCCTACCTCATTCAGCTCAGAGTGACCACCTCAGTTTCTGTTCCTCCCTTCTCACTAGTTTATTGACCCCTGGAGTTTCAGTTTTCTGTTTTCAACTCCCAGGACAAAAGCTCTTTATCAAAGCAGCAACCCACTGTCCAAACAAAGGCTAGATTCTTAATCTCCCTGTACCCAGAATCTGTAAAGGGCTGCAGGGGAAGAACAGCTGCAGAACACCATTTCAGATCTGTCAGATTCTCACCCCTCTAGAGTCTTGGTACCTTAAGTCCTTCTTCCTTCAGGAGCTTTCCAGTGTCTTCTGTTGTATTTTATCCTGTTTTTCTAGTTGATCTCAGTGGGTTGTTTGGTCTTCCAGTTACTTCATCTTACCTAGAAGCAGCTTTGTCAATTTCTTTCTACATGTTATTAGTTTAATACATGCTGTTTTATATATTTTGGGACTACATTCCATTAGGAATATTTAGAATTATTTTATCTTCTTGGTGAATTTTTCAATATATATTGATCTTCTCTATTCTCAGTGAAACATGCTTATTTTAAATCTACTTCATCTTACATTTACATAGCTATACTTTTCTTACAGCTAGTATTTTCTCAATAGGTCTAGTTCTCTACATTTACTTTCAACCTTACTATGTCCTTATGCTTTAAGTATATGTTTTGTAAATAGTATGTGGCTGGATTTCTTTTTTTATCTAGTCTGATAATATCTCTTGATTTGCCAGTTTACTTGGATTTTATTCTTTCTTATTGTTTGTATATTTGCACTATTTTATACCATCTTACTGATTTCAATTTGTTTGAGGGCCTCAGGCATCAAAAATGTCATAGTCATATCACTCCTTCTATCCTTAAAGAACTCATCAGATTACAGCTTTACACAGAGTCCCCCAAGGAAAAGAGCATTGGAAGAAGATACTTTATCTAGATGGAAATCTACCAACCTTGGAGGGTTTGTGTGTGTGTGTGTGTGTGTTTTAAGATTTCTTTAGTTAGAGAAGCATGAGTTGGGGGAGGGGCAGAGGGAGACAATCTTTCAAGCCGACTCCCCTCTGAGTGAGGAGCCCAATGCAGGGCTCGATCCCACAACCCATGAGATCAGGACCTGAGCCAAAACCCAAGAGTCAGATGCTCAACCAACTGAGCCACCCAGGCGCCCCACCACTGGTTTAATTCTAAGGGAGGTAGATGCTGTGTCAACATCTTGTCAGAAATCTCAATTTGCTATTTTTTAATACTGTTAAAATTAGTAGTTGTATTCTATTCTGTAATCCTGATTTTCAGTTATTTAATCATAGATCTGAATTGAAAGGATTCATTGATTATCAGTGGTTCTTTACTGTGGCTTTTGCATCCTTTTGTTGTTTTAATCTGTTTCCTGGTTTATGGATTAATTTAGAGAATTTTTTAGCACCACTCAGTTCCATGTGGCATTTTAGAAGCTGAGTATGCAGTATTGAACAAAACTGAAAAAAATCTCAGTCTTTCTCAATTTATATTTTACTTAGATGACTAGATTTTTTTCAGCAAATTTTATTTTGTTTTTCTTCCAAGAAGGGCTTGTGGGTGCTATATTCCCTTAGTATTTTTATGTTTAAAAATGTTCATTGCTTTGCACTTGAAGTATGACGTGGCTAGGTATGACATTCTAGGACCCCATTCCTTTTCCCTAGAACATTGCAGAGATTATTTCAAGGCATTCTGGCTTTCAGTTTTGCCAGCATCATACCGAGTATATTTTTCTTTTCTCGTAACAAGCGACTTGACGTTCAGTAACTTAACCAGAATATGCCGTGCGTTTGATTACTTAACATTTGTGTGTGTGTGTGTGTAAAGTATGTGGCTTTTTAATATTTTATCTTTTTAATTTTTTTCATTTGGTATAGCTATACTTTTTTTTTTTAATTCCAGTGCAGTTAACAGGTTATGTTAGTTTCAGGTGTACAATACAGTGATTCAAAGTCCCATGTATTACTCAGTGCTCATCAAAATGAGTGTACTCTTAATCCCCTTCACCTATTTCACCCATCCCCCTACCCCACCTCCCCTCTAGTAACTATCTGTTTGTTCTCTAAGTTGAGAATCTGTTTTTTGGTTTGTCTCTCTTTTTTTCTGTATTCATTTGTTTTGTTTCTTAAATTCCATATATGAATGAAATCATATAGTATTTGTCTTTGCCTGACTGGCTTATAGTTTAGCAGTATACTCTCTAGATCCATCCATGTTGTTGCAAATGACAAGATTTCTTTTTTATGGCTGAATAATATTCTATTGTTTATATATACCACATCTTCTTTATCTATTCTTCAATCTATGGACACTTGGACTGCTTCCATATTTTGTAAATAATGCTGCAGGGGTAAACATAGGGGTGCATCTATCCCTTTGAATTAGTGTTTTTGTATTCTTTGGATAAATACCCAGTACTGTGATTACTGGATCATAGGGTAGTTCTATTTTTAGTTTTTTGAGGACCTTCCTTATTGTCTTCCACAGTGGCTGCGCTGCACCAGTTTGATTCCCACCAAGAGTGCACAAGGGTTCTTTTTTTCCCCACATCTTCGCCAATGCTTGTTGTTTCTTGAGTTTTTTATTTTAGCCATTCTGATAGGTGTGAGGAGATTATCTTACTGTGGTTTTGATTTGCATTTCCGTGATGATGAGTGTTCTCATGTGTCTGCTGGCCGTCTGAAAGTGTTCTTTGGGGAAATGTCTGTTCAGTATCTTCTGCCTATTTTTTAATTGGGTTATTTTTTTTTTGGGTGTTGAGTTGTATAAGTTCTTTATATATTTTGGATATTAACCCTCGATTGGGTATGTCATTTGCAAATATCTTCTCCCATTCCCTAGGTTGTTTTTTAGTTTTGTCAGTTGTTTCCTTTGCTGTGCAGAAGCTTTTTATTTCAATGTAGTCACAAGAGTTTAGTTTTCCTTTTATTTCTCTTGCCTCAGAAGGGATATCTAGAAGGATATTGCTATGACCAGGTCAGAAAAGGCTACATGCAAAAGAATGAAACTGGACCACTTTCTTAGACCATACGTAAAAATAAACTCAAAATGGATTAAGGACCTAAATGTGAGACCTGAAACCATAAAAATCCCAGAAAAGAGCACAGGCAGAAATTCTCTGACATTGTTTTATTTTTAAACAAATATTTTTTCTTTTCCAATTGTTCTGTGCTTTTTTAGTATACTTCTGTTGACCATACCCAATGTCTTTATTCATATTAATTTTTTATTTTTGTTTTGATTCTTTGAATTTCCTTATTGTGGCTTTAATCTCTGTTACAATTTCCTTTTTCGCTGGTTCTTTTCTGAGTGATAATAGCTCACTTTTTAGGTCATTATATCTTTGGCAATGGTATTAGGTACAGTTAACAAAAGAGGTTTTATTTTTGTTTTTTTTTCTCTAAAGACTTTATTTATTTGAGAGAGAGACAGAGCAAGAGCCAGAGGGAGGGGCAGAGGGACAAGGAGACTCCCCACTGAGCATGGAGCCTGACAGACAGTCCCAGGACCCTGAGATCATGACCTGAGCTGAAGTCAGATGCTTAACTGACTGAGCCACCTAAGTGCCCCAAGAGGCTTTTCTTCAAAATTCCTTTTTTTTTTTTTTTTTTTTTTGGTTTTACATCCCTTAACATTCTGCATTTAAAACTGGGTCTCTATGGGTTTTTCTCCACCACTTTTTTCATGGCCTTCCCACACTTTTGAATCTTACAGCACTAATTAAAGGATCTTTGTCTAGATCTTCACAGGGCTGTGACATTGCCACTTTTGTGAAGAATCTCATTTGTATTTTAATTTCTCCAGTTGGACAAATGAAAATTTATGTTTTAGAGGTCTTATTTTTCTGAGAAGAAAACCCATGGTCATTCATTCATTCATTCATTCACGTTTTTAGTGACTTTCAAGAGGAGTAAACATGGTTTCATTCTTCCATTTTGAATTGAAAATAAATGTGATTTCTCTTGAACCTAAAATAACAAAGCTATGTCACTTTCATATAATTTAGATCTTCAACTCAAAAATAGTAATTGTGTTGAAATAATAAACTGCATATTGAATTGTAATTAATGTAGTCAGTATTCTCTAGCCTAATTTTAGGTTATGTTATCTGCTTCACATGAAATTTATGAGCTGAAATGTAGCTCTATTGCAACATTACTAATTAACAGTATACCAGTGAGGAGACTGACTGATACCCACTTTTAGATATCTTAGAAAACTGATGTCTAAAAGGAAAATCTCTGTATGACAACCAAAAATTTCTAATTGCAACCTCTAAAGTAGAGGCAAAATGTAGAGACTCCAAAGGCTTATTTTCTTCCTTTGTATCTTGTTATTTTGTTACAATGTAATATCTTGGGCAGAATGGTTTTACCTTTTTTTTTTTATGGTTTTACCTTAAACTGTTATCAGTATCTTTTCATTCTTTCTTTTGTTGTCCCCCCCACCCGAATTCCATTTCCTTTTTGTTTGCTTCCAAAATCTATTTGTAAAAACAAATATTTCAACAGATGTTGAGATTTTTTTTTTATGTAACTTGTAATTTGTGTTTCATATTGAGAATTAAAATATCAAACATAGGGCAGTGTTCAAAAATACTTCATAAAAAGTATTTTGGATGTGTGGCCAACTTTCTTATAAATAAGTATCATAAGCAGGCTGGATTGCTTTGGGTAATTAAATTTTCTAGTCAAATGAAAGTTTAAATAAAAGAAACTCTCAACCATATTTTCAGTCAGTTCACTAGCATAACAGGATATTTGTGTGGTCCTATAATATGTGGCACTTTGTACTTTGTGTACTGAGAAATATAAAGGAAATATAAGGCTTTAAGAATTTAAGATCTCTGTAAAATTAGAATAAAGTAATTAAGTACTAAGACACCTAGATGTTAAATGCATCTGATGTTACCAAAAGGAAGAAAACAGACATCTTGCCTAAATTTAGTGAAAACTATTAAATTATGCTACATTTTAATTTTATCATACTACATAGGAAATGAAATTTATTGAAAAATAACATCTTTCATTTGTACAGTGAAATACATTTTCATTATTGCTTCTCTTTTACATGTATAGGTTATCTCTGTAATGTAGTAGTATAGTCACTTAATTTTATGCCTGTGGAAAAAAACTTTGTAGTGGAAACAATTACTTTTAATCATATTAGAGATCCTCAGCTTTTTCAATAACTACTGTAATGATTGATTTAAGTCTAGATCAGTGATGAGACAAAGTTCATGGAAGGAAAAGCATATCATAGCTGTTGGTGAGGAAAGAAAATGCCACAATTAACATTGTTTCACAGTTCTAAAGACTATTTAAAGGTACACTTATGGACTTTTTTTTTTTTTACCCATTTTTAAAAATAGACTTTATTTTTAGAGCAGTTTTAGATTCACAGCAAAATCAAGTAGAAAGTTTGCATATACCCTGTGCTCCCACAGATGCACAGTTCCCCCACTACCCGTATCCCACATCAGAGTGGTACAGTTTTTTTAAACTGTTAAAGCTACATTGACACGTCATCATTGCCCAAGGTCCATGGTTTATTTTAGGGTTCACCCTCAGTGTTGTACAGTCTGTGGGGTTTTGACGAATGTATAATGACATGTATTCACCATTATAATACCATGCAGAATAGTTTCATTGCCCTAAAAATCCCCCCTCCTGCTAACCCCTGAAAACCACTCATCTCTTTATTGACCATAGTTTTGCCTTTTCCAGAATTTCATATAGTTTAAATCATACGGTATGTAGCCTTTTCAAATTATCTTCTTCCATTAGTAATAATACATTTAAGGTTCCCGCATGTCATTTCACGGCTTGATAGCTTATTTCTTCTTAAAGTTGAATAATATTCCATTGTCTGGATATACCATAGTTTGTTTTTCCATTCACCTACTGAAGGAAATCTTGGTTGCTTCCACCTTTTGGCATTTATGAATATAGTTGCTATAAACATCCGTGTGCAGGTTTTCATGTGGGCAAAAGTTTTCAACTCATTTGGGTAAATACCAGAGTGGGATTGCTGGGTATATGGTAAGAGTATGTTTAGTTTTGTAAGAAACTGACAATCTGTTTTCCAAAGTGGCTGTACCATTTTGTAGTCACACCATCAGTGAATGAATGTTCTTGGTTTTCCACATCTTTGTCAGAATTTAGTGTTGGTGTTTTTGATTTTTGCCATTTTAGTAAGGCATATTGTAGTTATCTCATTGTCAAATTTGCAATTTGAGAGAATTGCAATTCCTTAATGCCATGTATGTTGGGCATTGATTTTAGATCTTTCTTCTTTCACAATTTATGCGTCTAATACTAATTTCCCTCTAAGCATTGCTTTCACTGCATCTCAAAACATGAGTTGTGTTTTTATTTTCATTTAGTTCAAAATAGTTTTTAATTTCTCTTGAGATTTCTTCTTTGACCTATGTGTTATTTAGAAGTATGCTGCTGGGTGTTATACACAACTAATGAACCATTGAACACTACATCAAAAACTAATGATGTACTATATGTTGGCTAATTGAATTTAAATTAAAAATAAATTTAAAAAAACACACAAAAATAGAAGTATGCTGTTTAAGTATTTTGGGATTTTCCAGCCAATTTTCTGTTACAGATTTATTTAATTTCATTGTCATCTGGGAACCTATACTATGTGATTTCTATTCTTATAACTTTGTTAAGGTTTTTATGGCCCAGAATGTGGTCTTAGTGAATATTCCATGTGAGCTTGACAGTAATGTGGATTCTTCTGTTGTTGGATGAAGTTGATGTCAGTTACATTCAATTGCTTGATGATGCTGTTGAGTTCAGTTATGCCCTTACTGATTTTCTGCCTGTTGGAACCAGTATCCAGCATTTCTGATAGAAATGTAGTAAATAAAATGTAGTATAATTTAATAGTTTTCACTAAATTTAGGCAAGATGTCTGTTTTCTTCTTTTTAGTAACATCAAATGCATTTAATAGCTACACATCTTAATGTTGAAGTCTCCTCCTATAATAGTAAATTTCTCTGTATTTCCTTGAAGTTTTAACAGTTTGCCTCATATATTATGATGCTTTGTTGTTAGGTTCATATGCTTTAAGGATTGTTATGTCTTCTTGAGGACTGACTCCTTTATCATTGTGTAGTGCCCTTCATTATTTGTGATAATTTTCCTTGCTCTGAAATTTGCTGGAAATTAATGTAGCTGTATTAGTTTTGATTGGTGTTAGTAAAGTGTATCTTTATCTGCTTTTAATCTTTTATGTGTCTTTTATTGAAAGTGGGTTTTTTGTAGACAGCATATAATTGAGTATTGTTTTTGATACCTTGACAATCTGTTTTTTAATTGGTGTATTTAGGCCATTGACTTTTACAGTGATTGGTGATATAGTTAGATTAATAACTACCATATTTGTATTCTATTAGTTGCCCTAATTCTTTATTCCTCTTTTTGTTTATAGTCTTTTTCTGCTTTCTGTGGTTTTAGTTGAGCATTTTATATGCTTCCATTTTCTCTTTTCTTAGCAAATCAGTTATCAGCATTTAAAAAAAAGTTTTTTAGAATTTCCATCTTTCTAGTTACGTTACCCACATATTCTTGCATATTGTCTGCTTTTTCCATTGGACCCCCTTAGCATGTTAATTAGAGTTATTTTGTATTGCTGGTCGAAGGAAGGAAAGGAAGGAAGGAAATAATCTAGTGCAGAGAAATGAAATAGAGACTAAAAAAACACAATAGGAAAGATTAATGAAACCAGGAGCTGGTTCTTTGAAAAGATCAACAAAATTGATAACCATTTAGCCAGACTCATCAAGAAAAAAAAGAGAAGACTCAGATAAATGAAGTCAGAAATGAAGGAAGAGAAATAACAACTGACACCTCAAAAATACAAAAGATTATGAGAGTAATATGAAAGATAATATGCCAACAAGTTGGACAACCTAGAAGAAATGATTAAATTTCTAGAAACATATAAACATATAACCTACCCAAGCTGGAACAGGAAGAAATAAAGAAAAAAATTGAACAGAACGATTACTAGCAATAAAATTAAATCAGTAATCAAAAACTCCCAACAAATAAAAATACAGGATCAGATGGCTTCACAGGTGAATTCTACGAAACATTTAAAGAAGAGTTAATACTTAACTGTTTTCAGACTATTTTAAAAAATAGAAGAGGAAGGAAGGCTTCCAAATTCATGCTATGAAGCCGGCATTACCCTGATAACCAAAACCAAATAAAGACACTACTAAAAAAGAAAAATAACGGGCTAATATCTCTGAATAAACATAGATGCAAAAATCCTCAACAGGACACTAGCAAACCGAATCCAACAATACATTTAAAAAAAAAAAAAATCATTTACCATGATCAAGTGGGATTTATTCCAGGGATGCAAGAGTGGTTTGGATGGGTCATTATTCAGAAATCAATTAATGTGACATATCACATTAACAAGAGAATGGTAAAGACCATGTGATTATTTCAATAGATGCAGAAAAAGCATTTGACAAAGTACAACATCCATTCATGATAAAAACTCTCACCAAACTAGGTTTAGGGGGATCATACCTCAACATAATAAAAGCAGTGTGTGAAAAACTCGTACCTAACCTCACACTCAATGGTGAAAAACTGACAAATTTTTTCCTCTAAGACCAGAAATAAGATAGGGATGTCTATTCTTACTTTTATTCAAAAAGGTATCTAAATTGGTAAGGAAGAAGTAAAGTTGTCACTACTTGCAGATGACATGGTATATTATATGTAGAAAACCCTAAAGACTCCACTAAAAAACTACTAGAACTGATAAAAAAATTCAGTCAAGTCATAGGGTACAAGATTAATATACAGAAATCTGTTGTATTTGTATACACAATAATGAAGTAGCAGAAAGATAAATTAAGAATACAGCCCCACTTAAAATTACACCAAAAATAATAAAATACCTAGGAATAAACTCAACCAAGGGAGTGAAAGACTTATACTTTGAAACCATAAAACACTGATGAAAGAAATTAAAAATGACCCAAACAAACGTAAAGATATTTCATGTTCATGGATTGGAAGAACAAAAATTGTTCAAATGTCCATACTACCAAAAGCAATCTAGAGATTTAATGCAATCCCTTTCAAAATACCAACACTTTTCACAGACCAGAACAAATAATCTTGTCATTTGTATGGAACCACAAAAGACTCCAAATAGCCAAAGCAATCTTGAAAAAGAACAACAAAGCTGGAGATATCCCAGTCCCAGATTTCAAGATACGCTGCAAAGCTGTAGTAATAAAAAACAGTGTGCTGTTGGCACTAAAATAGACATATGGATCAATGGACTAGAATAAAGTCCCAGAAAGAAACCCATGCTTATATGATCAATCTGCAATAAAAGAGGCAAGAATATACAATGGAGAGAAGACAGTCTCTTAACAGATGGTGCTGGGAATACTGGAGAGCTACATGCAAAAGAATGAAACTGGGCCACTGTCTGAAAGCATACACAAAATTAAACTCAAAATGGATAAAAGATCTAAATGTGAGACTCAAAACCATAAAATTCCTAAAAGAAAACATAGGCAATAATTTCTTTGGAATCAATTGTAGAAACAATTTTCTAGGTATCTCCTAAGGCAAGGGAAACAAAAGTAAAAATAAGCTATTGGGACTGCGTCAATTAAAAAGCTTTTGCATAGCAAAGGAAACCCCCATCAACAAAACAACAAGGCAACCCACTGAATGGGAGAAGATATTTGCAAATGATATATCCAACAGAGGGTTCATATCCAAAATATGTAAAGAACTTACACAAATCAGTACTAAAAAAACAAGCAATCTGATTAAAAATGAGGTAGAGGACCTGAATAGACATTTTTCCAAAGAAGACCTACAGATGGCCAATGGACACATGAACAACATCACTAATCATCAGGATAATGCAAATCAAAACGAGAATGAGAGATCACCACCTTAATAACCTGTCAGAATGGTTAGAATCAAAAAGACAAGAAATAAAAAGTGTTAGGATGTGGAGAAAAAGGAACCTCGTGCACTGTTGGTGGGAATGCAGATTGGTGCAGCCACTTTGGAAAACAGTGTGGAGGCTTCTCAAAAAATTAAAAATGAACTACCTTATGATCCAGGAATCACACTACTGGGTATTTACCCAAGGAAAACAAAATCACTATTTCACAAAAGTTTATATATCGCTATGTTTATTACAGCATTATTTATAATAACCAAGATAAGGGAACAACCCAAGTGTCCATTGACTGATGAGTGGATAAAGAAGATATTGTATATATATGCAATGGGATATTACTCAGCCAAAAAAAGAATGTGATCATTCCATTTTACAACAACATGGATGGACATAGAGGGTAAAATGCTAAGTGAAATAAGGCAGACAGAGAAACAGAAATACCATACGATTTCACTCATATGTGGAATTTAAGAAACAAAACAAATGAAAAAAGAGGCAGACAAAAAAAGACTTAAATACAGAGAACAAACTGATGGTTGCCAGAAGGGAGGTGGAGGTGGGTGGGAGGATATGTGAAATAAAGGGGATTAAGAGTATACTTATGTTGATGAACTTTGAGTGATGTTTAGAATTGTTGAATTCAAAAAAATTCAACAACAAAGATATGCCCAAATATATATCATACAAAAATCTTTGCAGGCACTTGGGATCTTAAGTATAGATGGTCTTTTAGAGATGGTACAATCCAACCTTGTTAAATTCAGAGAATTATATGAGTCCCAGATTTGATAACAAAATCCAAAAAACTATTTAGGGTAAAACAAATTTGTCTCAATTTATAGAAGTAATGAGTCCTTTTAGGTTAGGCTTTTAGTCCTATTTTTTTTTTCATAGTGATTGTAGAACGGGGGTAAAATGACAATTTAAAATTTGCCTAAATTATTTTTCCTAAAACTGAAATAGTTATACTTTAAGGATTATTTAAATTTGACAATAGTTAAAATAAAATTAAATATCTAATGTGTTTCATGTAATTTATAAAGCCGTTTCATGATATATTCAAAGTGCTGAATGGGAAGAATCTACAGCCAAGAATACTCTATCCAGCAAGACTATCATTCAGGATATCATTTTAACTTTAGGTGGGAAGAGTTTCCCAGACAAAAACAAAAGGAGTTCATGACCACTAAACCAGCCCTGCAGGAAATATTAAAGGGGATTCTAAGGCAAAAGAGAGACTAAAAGGGACAAAGACAAGAAAGGATCAGAGAAAATCTCCAGAAATGACATAACATGTATTTAAAACAAAGATTCAGATTTATGGCAGGAATTCTTAGTCAAGGTAATGGGAGCTGCATAAATCCTGATTCTCTCAACATAATTTCCAAAAAAATCAATACAGAAAAGCATGAAGAATGAATAAAATTATACGAAACCTACAGCCTTGGCACAACTAGAAAGCAAACAATGTCCAAATTCATTTTAACTTTAGGAAAATATTACCAAGTTACAGTGTGCTATTTTCTTAAACTTCTGCAAATCTTTGACATGAGCAAGCATACTTCAAGAAAAACTATGTGGAAGGGAGAAAAGACTTTGTGACTGTTTAAAGTTGATTTGAAATCATTACTAAAAAAGGGAAGTCTACCCTAATAAGTACAAAAATTCTGAAAACTACTTGTAGATCAAACAGACCAGAGGTAAAGGACTTAAAATTTATGTGATATTCCAAGAAGTAGTCTTGGGAAGGTAACTGTTTGGAGGAAAGGAGGATATAAAGGAAGGCAGAGGTAATCTTTGGAAAGTGCTTATTGAATGGAAAAGAAGGGAAGAGATACAGAAATCCTTCAAGATAAAAAAAATATAAAAAAATATATTGAATGATACAAAACTCCTCTCCCTACTGCTGATACCTTAAAAAAAGACTTCCATTAAAGAGACCATACTGAACTCCACCCTCCCACTGTCAATTCTTTTTATTGCAATTCAGTGAGGCCAGGAATCTTCACCTATGCAAACTACTATAAAGAAGAAAACAAAATGATAATTTATAGCTGTTCAGGTGATGAACTTGTTGCCCCCAAACAATGAAAAAATAGAAAAAAATCTGATAAATGATAATTCCAAGCTGAAACAGTTCTCCATAAATAAGTGTTTAGAAATGTGACGGATTAAAAAAAATCATCATTCAGAATTTGGAAATACTAAGAATAAAATTGGATTTTTTCAAAGGTATAACGATGAAACAAAGTGATTAAACTCCAGAAAGAAAAAAAAAGATAACATATCAAAGACTAAATTACACAGCGATGACAGAAGACTAGATTCAAGTGAAACCTTAAGATTACTGAAGGAAAGCAGGAAAACAACTAAGTGGAAATGAGATGTTTGTTCAGGGAGTTATAGAGAAGGTGTTTGAAAAGGGAGGTAGGTTAGAAAGGTCCAGCTTACATATAATTGCAGTTCCCTGGAACATCTCACTGTGCCTGAAGTTCAGACAATATTGGGAACATGTCAAATGCACACAGGAGCCAGCATAGTGGGTCTCTCATTGGTAAAATCAAAGACAATTTAAACATCAAAAGAAATAAAGACATTGATTATAATGATAGAATAAGATAACCTATGAGTTAATACTGACATGAATGAGTAAATGCATACATGGAGGAAAAGCAAACTGTCTTATAATAAAATGCAAATAGTAGGGGCGCCTGGGTGGCTCAGTTGGTTAAGCGACTGCCTTCGGCTCAGGTCATGATCCTGGAGTCCCTGGATCGAGTCCCGCATCAGGCTTCCTGCTCAGCAGGGAGTCTGCTTCTCCCTCTGACCCTCCCCCCTCTCATGTGCACTCTCTCATTCTCTCTCCCTCAAATAAATAAATAAAATCTTTAAAAAAAAAAAATAAAATGCAAATCGTAGTAAATGTAGGTGTTATGTATTACAAAATTAGAAAACCCCCATAGTAATTTTTTAGGCAAGAATCAAGAATGGATGTTACAATCAGTTTGTTAAAGTTTGATAAATAGGATATTTACATAGAAATTTTCACAGGATACTTACTAATTACAAGAGGGAAAATAGTAACTTTGCAGGGGAAAAAATTTTGACAGACACTACCTTAACCAAGTTAACAATATCAGTTTCAGGACAAATAGATATCATGTGGATTTTCAGGTGATATATTGTGGACAGAACATCGCTTCTAAGTTGTTCCTGCCAAAAATGTAGTCAGAACCTAATCAGAAAGAAACATTAGACAAAGTCAAATTGAGAGACATATGATAATATAAAAGGCCTGTATTCTGCACAAGTACCAAGGTCCTGAAAGACAAAAACTGAGGAAATGGTTCAGATTAAAGAGGATGCCTTTGGCGATGTTTCTAGGAAGAAGTTGCTGCGGCTGAGGTCGAAGAGGTTGCTGC
>NW_027816823.1:0-277 GCF_054177405.1 Leptonychotes weddellii | reverse complement strand
ACATGGATGTTCCAGCTCAAGCCAAGAGCAAAGTCACCCTTCTGCCTCTTCTTTGTTCTATTTGGGCCCTCAATGGAGTGGAAATGTCCACCTGCATTGGGGACCACACTTCTTCACTCAGTCTACTGAGTCAAATGCTAATCTCTTCCTGAAACACCTTCACAGACGAGGCCAGAAATAAGGTTTTACCAGCCTTTACATGCCTTGGCCCAGCCAAGTTTACACATAAATTAACTGTCGCACCTGGACAACCGCTCACCAGCATGTACCACCCACT
>NW_027816822.1:0-277 GCF_054177405.1 Leptonychotes weddellii | reverse complement strand
GAGAGGGAGAAGCAGACTCCCCGCTGAGCAGGGAGCCCGATGCAGGACTTGATCCCAGGACTCCAGGATCATGACCTGAGCTGAAGGCAGTCGCCCAACCAACTAAGCCACCCAGGCGCCTGATTCATCAGTTTTATATAACACCTAGTGCTCATTACATCATGTGCCCTCCTTAATGCCCATCATCCTTTTACCCCATTCCCCAACCCACCTCCCCTCCAGCAACCTTTCGTTTGTTTCCTAAAGTTAAGAGTCTCTTTTGGTTTGTCTCCCTCTC
>NW_027816821.1:0-277 GCF_054177405.1 Leptonychotes weddellii | reverse complement strand
GGGACTGGGGAAGTGAACACAGCCACCCTTCTCCCACAGAAATCCCATGGGCTGTGCACCTGTGAGCACCAGGAACACAACAGTGATGATGAGAAAGGGAACTGAGAAAGAGGAACTGACAGAAAGGTGTAGAGCAATTCGAACCACAGACTCTTCCCCCTCCCTAGGCAACGAGGCAGGAATTAAAAGTTTGTTACCTGAAAACACTTCAAACCTATGGAAAGAAAATAAATTAGTGGAAGGTTATAAAGGAGACTACAGAAACCTCAGCCAGCCA
>NW_027816820.1:0-277 GCF_054177405.1 Leptonychotes weddellii | reverse complement strand
ACTTTCACCATCTATCCAGTTGTCCAGGTCATAAATCTAGAAACTAAATCCATGACCTCTTTCTATCCCCCTCTATCCTTTTTTTTTTTTTTTAAAGATTTTATTTATTTATTTGAGAGAGAGAATGAGAGAGAGAGAGAGCATGAGAGGGGGGAGGGTCAGAGGGAGAAGCAGACTCCCTGCCGAGCAGGGAGCCCGACGTGGGACTCGATCCCGGGACTCCAGGATCATGACCTGAGCCGAAGGCAGTCGCTTAACCAACTGAGCCACCCAGGCG
>NW_027816819.1:0-277 GCF_054177405.1 Leptonychotes weddellii | reverse complement strand
CTCCTCAGTAGCGTATCATAGAGGAATATCCAGGTAGATATTCATGAACATCATATACAGGGATCGAGGATCAGTATATTACTGGAATGGAAATTTTATTCAGAGTTGGTGAAATTCCGTTGTAGATTTGGAGGGTTCTTTAAAGGCTATACTTTTTAATTCACATTAGCTGCATCCTGGTTTTGTCCGTTGTGTTTACATCCTGAACATCTATAGATGAAGACATTTTTACTTCTCACAAATGAGGGACACATCAACCCATCATGCTCACATCTCT
>NW_027816818.1:0-277 GCF_054177405.1 Leptonychotes weddellii | reverse complement strand
GAGAGGGAGAAGCAGACTCCCCGCTGAGCAGGGAGCCCGATGCAGGACTTGATCCCGGGACTCCAGGATCATGACCTAAGCTGAAGGCAGTCGCCCAACCAACTAAGCCACCCAGGCGCCTGATTCATCAGTTTTATATAACACCTAGTGCTCATTACATCATGTGCCCTCCTTAATGCCCATCATCCTTTTACCCCATTCCCCAACCCACCTCCCCTCCAGCAACCTTTCGTTTGTTTCCTAAAGTTAAGAGTCTCTTTTGGTTTGTCTCCCTCTC
>NW_027816817.1:0-277 GCF_054177405.1 Leptonychotes weddellii | reverse complement strand
TTTTTTAAAAAAGGTATTGATAAGATGTTGGTTGAAAAGGGAAAAAGAAAAATTCAAAAAAAAAAAGAAAAAGCAAGTAAAAAAAAAATTAGCTTTGAAAGACTAAAGAATCATGGGAAAAAAGCCATGAATTCTATGTGCAGTATTCCCCTAGCGCTGGAGTTCTGCCGTTCTCATTGATCGGTAAACTTGGTCTTGGCTGTTCTTGCTCATCTTCTGGTGGAGGGGCCTGATGCCGTGGTTCCCAAATGTCTTTGCCAGAGGCGGAATTGCCCCG
>NW_027816816.1:0-277 GCF_054177405.1 Leptonychotes weddellii | reverse complement strand
AACACAGCCTGATGTGGGTTTCAGTGCATGTAAATGAAATATTTAAGGCAGTTAATTAAAAACAGGGAAGAGCACATTAAGAGTAACATAAAGATAAGTAAAGTTTCTATATTTCCTCAACCTGGTGAAATGTCCAAAGTAGACTGTATTGTTAGAGTGATATAATCCCAGAGCAACCACTAAACTTATACAAGATCTATCCAAGCGCTATATAGATAAATCAAAATAAATTCTAAAAATTCTTTAAGCAACTCCCAGAAAGGCAGATAAATGAAAA
>NW_027816815.1:0-277 GCF_054177405.1 Leptonychotes weddellii | reverse complement strand
CCAGTAACAAGGCAGGAGTAAGGTTAAGGCACCACACCATGTTGTGGAGATTCTATTAATGGCTTTAGAACAAAACCATAATGAGTACTAAGAAAGAACTATATCTTAACCCCACTGAAAAAGGCCTATTTAACCAAATTTCCTCTTTTATGAATGCCTTCTGCTACCTAGGTAAGTGCATTTGGATCCAAAAAAAAAAGCCAAGTTTAAAAAAAAATTCATGGTGTTTTAGTACTGGAGAATGGAAATCTGTTTTAATTAAATTCAGTATTAACGT
>NW_027816814.1:0-277 GCF_054177405.1 Leptonychotes weddellii | reverse complement strand
GTCTATGAACCAGGAAGTGGGCTATCACCAGGCACTGAAACTGCTTGATACTTTGCTCTTAGACTTCCAGCCTCTAGAATTGTGAGAAGTAAGACCCTCTTGTTTATAATCCACCTAATCTATGATATTCTGTTATAATAGCCCAAACTGACTAATACACCATTCTTTAGAAGTGACTAAGTCCAGCCCACACTCACAGAAAAGGGAACTAAGCTGTACTTCCTGGAGAGAGGAGTATCAAAGAATTTATGGACATATGTTAAAACCACCACAGTAA
>NW_027816813.1:0-2674 GCF_054177405.1 Leptonychotes weddellii | reverse complement strand
TTTTAAACATTTTATTTATTTATTTGAGAGAGAGAATGAGATAGAGAGAGCATGAGAGGGGGGAGGATCAGAGGGAGAAGCAGACTCCCTGCTGAGCAGGGAGCCCGATGCGGGACTCGATCCTGGGACTCCAGGATCATGACCTGAGCTGAAGGCAGTCGCTTAACCAACTGAGCCACACAGGCGCCCTACAATAGAATATTATGCAGCCATCAAAATGAATGAGATCCTGCCATTTGCAACAACGTGGATGGAATTGGAGGGTATTATGCTGAGCAAAATAAGTCAAAAAGAGAAAGACATGTATCATATGACCTCACTGATATGAGGAATTCTTAATCTCAGGAAACAAACTGAGGGTTGCTGGAGTGGGGTTGGGGTGGGAGGGATGGGGTGACTGGGTGATAGACATTGGGGAGGGTATGTGCCCTGGTAAGCGCTATGAATTGTGCAAGACTGTTGAATCTCAGATCTGTACCTGTGAAACAAATAATGCAATATATGTTAAGAAAAAAAAAAGAAGTAGAAGATAGCAGGAGGGGAAGAATGAAAGGGGGGAAATTAAAAGGGGAGACGAACCATGAGAGATGATGGACTCTGAAAAACAAACTGAGTGTCTGGAGGGGAGGGGGGTGGGAGGATGGATTAGCCTGGTGATGGGTATTAAAGAGGGCACATTCTGCATGGAGCACTGGGTGTTATGCACAAACAATGAATCATGGAACACTACATCTAAAACTAATGATGTAATGTATTGTGATTAACATAACTATAAAATATTTAAAAAAATATAAAAAATAAAACATCATAGATACTGTTGAATCTACCTGTATGCTTGTCCCTAATCCCATCACCTCCCTCCATTCCAGAAATAATTAATATTCAGAAGTTGCTATCTTTCTTATAGACAATTTTAGAATATAGCATGTATGTATCTAAATAATACATTATTTTGTAAATTTCATGCTATATACAAATAATATCATACCATTTGTGTCCTTCTGCAACTTGGTTCTTTTGCTTGACATTATGTTTTGATATTTAACCTTGTGGCTATGATTCATTCATTTTAACTGTTGTGTAACATTCTACCATATGAATATACTGTAGTCATTTTTTCCTTTTTTTTTTTTTTAGATGGACACTTAAGTTGTTTTGGGTTTTGCTATTCACAACAATGTTATAATTAATTTTTTTTTTGGTATGTCTCCTTGTGAACATATATGACCTAGCATTGCTGGGTTAAAGCAATCATTTGATAATGATAAATTGCTTTCCAAAATGTTTGTATTCCTCCACATCCTCATCAATTCCTGGCATTAACAAACTTTCAAACCTTTGCTGGTACTATTGAAGTGACATAGTATGCATCTCATTTTGGTGTATCAACCAACATTTTCTTTTTCACTAGTAAGATTGAACATCTTTTCACTAGTTTATTAGCAATTCCAATGTCTTCTGTGAAGACCCTGTTTATATCTTCTTTTTCCTTCTTTTCTATCAGGTTGTTTGATGTTTTAATAGTTAATTAATAAGAGTTCCTAAATCTGAATACTTGTTTTTATCAATTATAAGAATTGCAAGTATCTCCTTTTGGTCTGTTCCTTGTCTTTTAATATTATAGAGACTTAGAGGAGAAATTCTGAAGTCAATATTGGCAGTCTTTTTTTTTTTCTTTAATCATTATTGTGTTTTAATGACTTGTTTAAGAAATTTTCTCTCTACCTGAGGTCAGAAAACAATGTTTTCTTCTATTTTCTTTTATTAAATGCTAGTTTTTTTCATATTTAGATCTTTAATCCACCTGGAACTTAAATGTGTCTATGGTGTGAAATAGGTATTTAGTTCTTATTTTTTCATGTAGATTGTCAATTTCAAACCATCTATTATGCTGTGATCAGAGCTTGTTACTCTGTTCCACTAGTCCATTCTCCATTCATGCTTCAAAACCATAATTTCTTCATTACTAGAGCTTTAAAATATGCCTTAACATATGGCACAAAGTCTCCCCAACCTTGTCTCTCAAAAGTATCTTAGCTTTTTTTAATTGTTTTTGATCTTTTGTTCTTCCACATTAGTTTATGGTCATGTGAATATAAACATCACTTGCCTATTTCTTTGCAAATCTTATACCTCCTACTTCTTTTTTTATTATGTTATGTTAATCACGATACATTACATCATTAGTTTTTGATGTAGTGTTCCATGATTCATTATTTGCATATAACATCCAGTGCTCCATGCAGAACGTACCCTCTTTAATACCCATCAACAGGCTACCCCATCACTCCTACTTCTTTTTTTTTAATTTTTATTGTTATGTTAATAACCTTATATTACATCATTAGTTTTAGATGTAGTGTTCCATGATTCTTTGTGCGTAACACCCATTGATCCATGCAGAATGTGCCCTCTTTACTACCCATCACCGGGCTAACCCATCCTCCCACCCCCCGCCCCTCTAGAACCCTCAGCTTGTTTTTCAGAGTCCATAGTCTCTCATGGTTTGTCTACCCCTCCGATTTCCCCCCCTTCATTCTTCCCCTCCTGCTATCCTCTTCTTCTTTTTTTTTTTTTCTTAACATATATTGCATTATTTGTTTCACAGGTACAGATCTGAGATTCAACAGTCCTGCACAATTCACAGTGCTTACCAGACCACATACCCTCCCCA
>NW_027816812.1:0-277 GCF_054177405.1 Leptonychotes weddellii | reverse complement strand
GTCTATGAACCAGGAAGTGGGCTATCACCAGGCACTGAAACTACTTGATACTTTGCTCTTAGACTTCCAGCCTCTAGGATTGTGAGAAGTAAGACCCTCTTGTTTATAATCCACCTAATCTATGATATTCTGTTATAATAGCCCAAACTGACTAATACACCATTCTTTAGAAGTGACTAAGTCCAGCCCACACTCACAGAAAAGGGAACTAAGCTGTACTTCCTGGAGAGAGGAGTATCAAAGAATTTATGGACATATGTTAAAACCACCACAGTAA
>NW_027816811.1:0-277 GCF_054177405.1 Leptonychotes weddellii | reverse complement strand
ATTTGTTGTTTCTTGCACTGTCCATTTTTGCCATTCTAACTGGTGTAAGGTGGTATCTCCATGTGGTTTTCACATGTTGCTTTTAAAGAGCTGATCATTGAGTGTAGAGGTGAGGGCGAGGTGTATGTGACTATGATGTATATCCCGAAGTAGACCTATGTATTTTATAACATAATAGAACATAATTGGTTTTCACTGTTGCCTCTGCAAGACAGATGCAAAGAGAGAGGCTTCAAGTGCCATGGAGTGCAAAGCAGGTGGATTGCGTGCTGTGGAG
>NW_027816810.1:0-277 GCF_054177405.1 Leptonychotes weddellii | reverse complement strand
GAACAATGAATCATGGAACACTTCATCTAGAACTAATGATGTAATGTATGGGGATTAACATAAGAATAAAAAAAAAAAAAAGAAAGAACGAACTTAAGAAAATCAAAGAAAAATAATATATAATTACAATTCATATTTGGCACCTGTATTTATTGCATCTCTCTGATTATTTGGCCCATTAAAATATAGGGAGTGTCAGCTACAACAGCAGTTAAGCATTCTGGTGTCATGACTCCTTTGCAGTCTTGTAAATTACTGAAGACCACAAAGAGCTTTT
>NW_027816809.1:0-277 GCF_054177405.1 Leptonychotes weddellii | reverse complement strand
ATCAGGATTTCTTGAAAGCTCCAAAAGTAATTCCAATGTATATTTGAGGTTGAAGACTACTACTTTAGAAGGAAATATAGAACAATGAAAAACAGAAAGGCTAATAGGGAAAAGAGAGTCTGGAAATTTCCCTTACTTTGAAGTCATTTATCACAATTTGTAAGTTGTATTAAAATGACAACACATATTAAGCAACCATGTCAACAAAAATGTCTTTGGAAAAATATGAAAAAATATTATGTATATTTAGGTCATTATTATTACCTGGTATTAAAGA
>NW_027816808.1:0-277 GCF_054177405.1 Leptonychotes weddellii | reverse complement strand
CAGTCTCTTGGAATTCTTAGCCATTGTGTATGCTGATACCAGATTAATCTTCACAAAATATTTATTTGTTTGTGCTTATTTCAACTCAGAAATGCTCATCACACAGAGTCCAAAGTCTTCAACCTCCTAGTTAAAGCCTTCCAAAATATCTTCCACTGCTTTTCCCCAACAAACTCTCTGCCTAGTGTGGTTTCTTTCACGGTCCCTGACTACCATGATATTTCACTCACTCTAACTTGGCCACCATCCATCTCACTGAACTGAAAACCTGCTGCTA
>NW_027816807.1:0-277 GCF_054177405.1 Leptonychotes weddellii | reverse complement strand
TTATATCTTTTTTTCTTATTATTCTTCATCTCAAAATGGAGTTATTTAATCATTTAAAAAAGAGAAACTTTCAAAGGCCTTCTGTCTTTTTTTCTATTATTTTGGAAATACTAGTGTTTTTTTTTTAATTTTTTTTAAGCATTTTATGTGATCTGTGATAGTCTCTCTCTTTCTCCTCCTTCTTGACTACATCAATTTTCCCCCCATTTCTTTGGACCTTTCTCCTTGCAAAAATTTAAACAATTCCATCTGTTTTCTGGAGCCTTTCTAACTGTTG
>NW_027816806.1:0-277 GCF_054177405.1 Leptonychotes weddellii | reverse complement strand
ATCAGGATTTCTTGAAAGCTCCAAAAGTAATTCCAATGTATATTTGAGGTTGAAGACTACTACTTTAGAAGGAAATACAGAACAATGAAAAACAGAAAGGCTAATAGGGAAAAGAGAGTCTGGAAATTTCCCTTACTTTGAAGTCATTTATCACAATTTGTAAGTTGTATTAAAATGACAACACATATTAAGCAACCATGTCAACAAAAATGTCTTTGGAAAAATATGAAAAAATATTATGTATATTTAGGTCATTATTATTACCTGGTATTAAAGA
>NW_027816805.1:0-277 GCF_054177405.1 Leptonychotes weddellii | reverse complement strand
GGAAATATCTATCTGTAGGTCTTGGTTCCATCTGTTTGAAGATGCCGTTTAATATATGCCAGGGCTGTTTCCAGGACCTTACCCCTCCTTTAAATGATCCCGTGTTATAAACTGCTCCTTGGCCACCTGTGATGTGTGTACAACATATAATCTGTCAAGGCTCAGGGAATTGTAGAGCTGTGCATCTTTTTTTTAAAATTTTTTGTTATGTTAATCACCATGCATTACATCGTTGTTTTTTTTTTTTTAAGATTTTATTTATTTATTTGACAGAAAG
>NW_027816804.1:0-277 GCF_054177405.1 Leptonychotes weddellii | reverse complement strand
TGGAAAACTGACAATTCATATGGTTCAACATGAATGGTATCTTACCCAGGATTTCAAAATAGCTGTGGTATATAAAGCTTTTCGGATTCTTCATTACTGGCCTTAAAGTAGATTTTTTTTCAAAGACTTTTTGGTATTTGGAATTAACTTGTGTAACTTGAATTGGTTTTGGTCAACCAGAATTATATAAAATTAATTTTACCATAAAAAATGGGTGCTAGAAATCCATCCTAACTGAAACCTCGTTGATATTTAACGTTCTGAAAACTTAATATAT
>NW_027816803.1:0-277 GCF_054177405.1 Leptonychotes weddellii | reverse complement strand
GGAAAGAAGATGTGGTCAGAGTCCAGCAGCCTTGGAAAATGCATGACTGTTACAGAGGCTGGGGCTGGGGCTGGGGCCATAGGAAGGAGTACTATGGCTCTGCAGGAAAGACAGTGAATGATTTGCACTTGGTGAGGATGGGGAAAGTCAGAAATAGCTGGCTTTTCCAGTGGTATAAGTTCTTCTTTTTTTTTTTTTTTTAAGATTTATTTATTTGAGAGTGAGAGCAAGAGAGCATGGAGGGAGGGGCAGAGGGAGAGGGAGAGCTTTTTTTTTT
>NW_027816802.1:0-2674 GCF_054177405.1 Leptonychotes weddellii | reverse complement strand
AAGATATTAGCCTCAATACAAATCAGTGAAGCTCATTTAGTCAATACTGCACAATTCTGCTGTTGGCACCCTGTCACAGGTTAGTCTTTACAGTTAGCTGCCATACCCAATCTGCACATTAGCTATAGTATTTAGTTTCATATTAAAATGAAGCCGGGTTTTTTCGCTTTTGCTTTCCTTTTTGAAATCTTTTCAGTGTACTTTTTACATCACCTCACTGAGCCATGTGATAGTAATATATTTTGAAATATAAAAACCTGAGATTAAATGTTTGATTTTTGACAGTGTTCTTAAATATAATAAATTCAAAAGGAAATACTGTTAAGTTAAAAAAAAAAACCTAAAAACTAGTCAGGCCAAAATAAAAAATGCTGTTAACTGAGATGCAAAACCAACTGAATGTAATAATAAGCACAAGGATGGAAGAAGCAGAGGAATGAATAAAGTGATGAAGAACGTACAATTACAGAAAATAATGAAGCTGAAGAGGAAAAGAAAAATATTGGATCACAAATGCAGACTTAGGGAACTCAGGGACTCCATAAAGCATAATAATATTTTTACCATAGGAGTCCCAGAAGGAGAGAGGGAAAAGGAGGAAGAAGGTTTATTTGAGCAAATTATAGCTGAAAACTTCCCTAATCTGGGAAGAAAACAGACATCCAAATCCAAGAGGTACAAAGAACTCCCATCAAAATCAACAAAAGCCGGAAAACACCAAGACATATCATAGTAAAATCAGCAAAACACAGAGATAAGGAAAGAATCCTGAAAACAGCTAGGGAAAAGAAAACCTACAAGGGAAGACAAAGAAGATTAGCATCAGATCACTCCACAGAAACTCGGCAAAGCAGAAGAAAGTGGCATGATATATTCAACATGCTGAATGGGAAAAAAATGCAGCCAAGAATATTTTATCAAGCAAAGCTGTCATTCAGCATTGCATTCATAGATGGAGAGATAAAGTTTCCCAGACAAACAAAAATTAAAGGAGTTTGTGATCACTAAACCAGCCCTGCAAAAAATATTATAGGGGATTCTTAGTGGAAAAGAAAGATGAAAAACAACAAAGACTAGAAAGGAATGGAGAAAATATCCAGAAACACTGATTTTACAGGTAATATAATGGCATTAAATTCATATCTATCAGGTGCCTGGTGGCTCAGTCAGTTAAGTGTCTGCCTTTGGCTTGGGTCATGATCCCAGGGTCCTGGGATGCAGTTCCACATTAGGCTCCCTGCTCAGTGGGGAGTCTGCTTCTCCCTCTACCCCTCCCCCATGCTCATGATCTCTCTCTCAAATAAATAAAATCTTGAAAAAAAAGTCATATCTATCAATAATTACTCTGAACGTAAATGGACCAAATGCTCCAATCAAAAGATGATGGGTATAAAAATGGATTTAAAAAAAAAACAAGGCCCTGATGGGGCGGAGCAAGATGGCAGAGGAGTAGGAGACCTGGATTTCGTCTCCTCTCAGGAATTCAGCTGGAAAGGGATCAAACCATTCTGAACACCTACAAACTCAACAGGAGATCGAAGAAAAGAATAGCAACAACTCTCTGAACAGAAAAGCGACCACTTTCTGGAAGGTAGGACGTGCGGAGAAGTGAATCCAAGGCAACATTCGGGAGGATAGACGGCGGGGGAGGGGCCTCCGGTGGCTGCTTCTGGCAAGTGATAGAACCACGGAGCACAAAATCAGAACTTTTAGAAGTCTGCTCCGCTGTGGGACGTCACTCCGGTGACTACGCTGGGGGTGGAAGCCTTGCAGGACAGTGTGGTCTCAGGACCCTCGGGGTCACAGAAAGATTGGGAGTGCCTGAGTGTGGCAGAACTCCCAGGTATCAGAGCAGGGAAGCTGGCTGCAGAGACGGAGGCCAGGTGCGGGCTCTCAGCTCGGGGTTGTCATAAACCGTGATCCGTGTCACAGTCGGGCCACTGCTCCTCCAGCAGGGACCCAACAAGCGGCAGATCCGGGGAGACTCACCTTCCTCCCCCAGGAGGAGCCGCGCGGGAGTGCACCGCAGGGATCTGCTGGGTTTGGAGACTCCACACGGGGTCGGGTGCCAGAGATAGAAACGTGCGGTCACAGGCCAGGTGAGCACAGAGTGCGGCTGGAGACCAGGGAGTGGGGAGTGACTGACTGCTTTTCTCTGGGGGCTCACTGAGGAGTGGGGCCCCAAGTTCTCGGTTCCTCCGAGGTGGAGATTGGGAGGCTGCCATTTTCACTCTCTGCCTCCAAAGCTGTATGGAAAACTTGCAGGGCACAAAAGCTCCGGAGAGCAACCCGAGCAGATTACATACGCTGGACCAGGCACGGGTGGGGCAATTCCGCCTCTGGCAAAGACATTTGGAAACCACGGCAACAGGCCCCTCCCCCAGAAGATCAGCTAGAACAGCCCACCAAGACCAAGTTTACCGATCAATGAGAACGGCAGAACTCCAGCGCTAGGGGAATAATGCACATAGAATTCATGGCTTTTTTACCATGATTCTTTAGTCTTTCAAAGTTAATTTTTTTTTAACTGTCTTTTTTTTTTAATTTTTTTTCCCTTTTTCAACCAACATCTTATCAATCCCTTTTCTAAAAAAACATTTTTATTTTTCATTTTTAGAGTCATATTCTATCCCTTCATAGTAGTTACCCATATTTTTGGCATATATATATAAGT
>NW_027816801.1:0-277 GCF_054177405.1 Leptonychotes weddellii | reverse complement strand
GGTAAGATGACATGCATAATGGCCAACTCTACCCTAACTTTTCAGTTATGTCAAACAACTTATTTAGTTGTGCCATTATTCAGTTATGCCAACAAACACGTTCTTCTTAAGCCAGTTTGGTTTTAGTTTTCTACTAATGCAACCAAATGAGTCTTGATACAGGCATTCAAAGTCAATTTTTAAAAATAATTCTCACATAGGGCGCCTGGGTGGCTCAGTCGTTAAGCGTCTGCCTTCAGCTCAGGTCATGATCCCAGGGTCCTGGGATCGAGTCCCA
>NW_027816800.1:0-277 GCF_054177405.1 Leptonychotes weddellii | reverse complement strand
ATTCCTCCAACTGAGTATAGCTGAAAAATCCTGAACATTATATATAAACCAAACATAAGATTTTGAAATGTAGAGAGAAGAAGGCAGACCAGCTTGTGGTCCAAACAGCAACACCAATGAGTTCCCTAGGTCTTCCTTTGGCTTAACATACCCACACTGTGTGCTGTATCCAGGAATGCCAACAGATGTAAAAAAAAAAAAAAACAACAAAACTCCAAGAAAATTCTGCTCTTTTTCTCTAGCCAAAGGATCAGGAAGAATACTTTTCTACAATCAC
>NW_027816799.1:0-277 GCF_054177405.1 Leptonychotes weddellii | reverse complement strand
GAGCGGGGCGTGCCTCTGAAGGCTGGGCCCCGGGGACAGGGCTGGGGGACCAGCCAGCCGGGCTGTCCCTCCACCCCTCACAGGCCTCTGCTGGAACGTGCGTGCGCAGTAGTTAAACCTTACGATTTGGGGTCCATTTCCCTAAAACCTCAAGTATTTAAAATATTTGCACTTAGCCCAAATTTTTCTTTTTAAAAAAAATTCGGCTTGATTGAGGTGTACTTGACCTAGAAACAAATGTCTTCCACTTTTAAGACCCAGGCATTTTTTTTTTTTT
>NW_027816798.1:0-277 GCF_054177405.1 Leptonychotes weddellii | reverse complement strand
GAAAACTCATACTCTCCTACACTCTTATATCAAATCCATCATTAAGTCTTACCTCTAACATACAGCTAACTTCATCCTATCTCTCTTCACCTCCACTGCCAACACCCAAGTCCTAGCACCATCATTTCTTACCCTGATGCTGGAAATAGCTCTCTATCAAGCTCTCTCCCGAATTCCCAATTCAACAGCCAGAGTGGTCATTTTGAAATGGAAAAATCTGCTGATATCTCACCCTTGCTTAAAATCCTTAATAACTCAGGATAAAGCATTCATATAA
>NW_027816797.1:0-277 GCF_054177405.1 Leptonychotes weddellii | reverse complement strand
CTACTCCTCCGCCATCTTGCTCCGCCCCCCAGTAAAAGTGATTTCTATAATGTAAAATAACTACTCTCAGTTTATACTTCAATGATAAAGTCAATACCTTGAGTACCTTAAACTGATCTATTCAAGACCTTTTAGCTTTCTAAGATTTTCATTTAAGAAAAATTATTTATTTGCAATCTTTTGAACTCCATTATGCAAATTTAGGATTTACATATCATACAATTTAATTATGCATGTCTGACCTTTATATTCACTTGGTTTCTAATAAATTTTTTGT
>NW_027816796.1:0-277 GCF_054177405.1 Leptonychotes weddellii | reverse complement strand
TTTTCAGTTTTAGCATATGTAGGTTCATTGTTAATACATAGAAATAAGATGTCTCTTTGCATTCATGTTAATTCTGAATTTTTGTTTTTGTGTTTTTGTTTTTTGTAGATTCCCTGGAGTTTTTTGCATGAGCAATAATGCAAGAAGGAAAACTTGTACTACTTCTTTTGTTCACTGTATCCTTTTACTTCTTTCAGTTGTTGCTAGAAAAATGCAGTATTTTGTTGAATAAGAATGTGAAAGTGGGCATCCTTGACTGGATCCCTACTAAGGGGAG
>NW_027816795.1:0-277 GCF_054177405.1 Leptonychotes weddellii | reverse complement strand
ATTTATTTTTAAAGATTTTATTTATTTATTTTTGTGTGAGAGAGAGATCCCGCAAGCACGAGGGTGGAGGGTAGAGGGGAGGGGCAGAGGGAGAAGCAGACTCTCTGCTGAGCAGTGAGCCTGATGCGCGGGACTCGATCTCAGGACCCTGGGATCATGACCTGAGCCAAAGCAGATGCTTAACCACTTAACTGACTGAGCCACCCAGGTGACCCATTATCCCCATTTTAAAGATGAGAAAATAAAGACATGAGTATAGTTGGTTCATTTTTTTTTT
>NW_027816794.1:0-277 GCF_054177405.1 Leptonychotes weddellii | reverse complement strand
TCGCTTAACCAACTGAGCCACCCAGGCGCCCCTATGGACTATGTATTAAGTGACATTAGAAATCACCATTGCTGGGCACCTGGGTGGCTCAGTTGGTTAAGCGACTGCCTTCGGCTCAGGTCATGATCCTGGAGTCCCGGGATCGAGTCCCGCATCGGGCTCCCTGCTCGGCAGGGAGCCTGCTTCTCCCTCTGACCCTCCCCCCTCTCATGTGCTCTCTCTCTCTCTGTCTCTCTGTCTCAAATAAATTCTCTCTGTCTCAAATAAATAAATCTGT
>NW_027816793.1:0-277 GCF_054177405.1 Leptonychotes weddellii | reverse complement strand
GCAATATCCTATTTTTTATGAGATCATGTAATTGAGCTGTAGTTATGTAGCATGAAGTTTTGTCCTTAAGAACATCAAATCTATGCAACATAGACCATGAGGTGTAGACACACATTTTCTTCCTCTTCCTCCTCCTCTTCAAAAATGTTTTCAAATGGGGGGCGGAGCAAGATGGCGGAGGAGTAGGAGACCTGGATTTTGTCTCCTCTCAGGAATTCAGCTGGATAGGGATCAAACCATTCTGAACACCAACAAACTCAACAGGAGATCGAAGAAA
>NW_027816792.1:0-277 GCF_054177405.1 Leptonychotes weddellii | reverse complement strand
GCGCCTGGGTGGCTCAGTTGGTTAAGCGACTGCCTTCGGCTCAGGTCATGATCCTGGAGTCCCGGGATCGAGTCCCGTATTGGGCTCCTTGCTTGGCAGGGAGTCTGCTTCTCCCTCTGACCCTCCTCCCTCTCATGCTCTCTGTCTCTCATTCTCTCTCTCTCTCAAATAAATAAATAAAATCTTTAAAAAGAAAAAATTGTTTCTGGACATTTTAGTTTCTTTTCCCAAGATTTTTTGATTGGGTGAATAAAGACAAAATTAACAGCAATTGTAC
>NW_027816791.1:0-2674 GCF_054177405.1 Leptonychotes weddellii | reverse complement strand
CCCAAAGAGCAGGGAACCTGATGTGGGGCTTGATCCCAGGACTCTGGGATCATGACCTGAGCCGAAGGCAGATGCTTAACGACTGTGCCACCCAGGCGCCCCTTCATGTTATTTTATCTGTCCTCTTAAGAGCAGTTAGAGGGCGCCTGGGTGGCTCAGTTGGTTAAGCGACTGCCTTCAGCTCAGGTCATGATCCTGGAGTCCCAGGATCGAGTTCCGCATCAGGCTCCCTGCTCGGCAGGGAGCCTGCTTCTCCCTCTGACCCTCCCCCCTCTCATGTGCTCTCTGTCTCTCTCATTCTCTCTGTCTCAAATAAATAAATAAAATCTTTATAAAAAAAAAAAGAGCAGTTAGATGTTTCATTTTGTTTTGGATACAAAATTTAAATTTCTCTTACACTAATTGCATGTAACAATATTACCCTTTGTATTGAATTTTGTTATTTGGTTCTATAAACTGCTAGTTTGTTTGGCAAACAAACATGTATTCAGACTTCTATGCTTATATCAGTGTATTTTTACATTTGATTACTTTGTCAACTTCCATGGATTTTTTTCCTAATTATTTCACTAAGGAGATAAACCTAAACATTGATGTTGGAAACACTAACCATTATTTTAGGTTTACTAGATCACTTACAGCCCAGCACTAATGTTTATGAGAAAAATCAAGTTTCAAGTTGGTAAACCCCATTCTTACACATGACTATAGACACATATACAGAGACTTTAACAACCAGCATTTTCACAAATGTGTGTATCTGAAGATGAGTCCTGTGAGAGCATGGAATGAGCAAAGCAAATCCATCAAGGTAAGAGATAAATAAGTCAAGTTCATATGCTACTGATGGGGGAGAAGAAGTGCCATCTTGTTTTTGAAAGAACAAAGTCAAAGAAAGAACAAAATTGGCATTTGATGACTAGACTGTTTCTCTTCAGCTTATTTTAACCCAGACAATCTATATTCTTATTAAAATTTTATTAAAACTATGTTTCTTGCTTATAAGTACTTATTAGCAAGACTAATTAGGGCATAATAATAAAATATATTTTTGTAGGCTGCCCATCACTAAATTTCAGGCACATCTGGGATCGAGACTGACATATGGTTAAAGACTGACAATTATGGTTAAAGGAACATGCCAAATACCCTTTCTTATACTTACCTATATGGGGGTAGAGCAGGAGTGGGTAATGGTATTGCATGATTACGGTTTTTTTTTTTTAATTTTTGTTTACATTACTTTTTAAAACTTAATTTATAAAATAATAATCTAGTAATTTTATGCCATAGCTTTTCTTACTAACATCCCTTAGCATTTACATAACACATTTACAAGACGGGAATGATACTGTCAGGCTCACTACCAGAAGTTGTATAAGTCCTGGTCTAACTTAAATCAGTCTAAAGTGCTATAAGTTGCATTTAACTTCATGCATATCATTTAAAAACATCTGGCCAAAGGTTTTCCATTCTTAGTAATTTTTTCTTAGTGTTACTTTTGATGATTATGATCCAAGATAGTAATTACTAAAAAATAGCTAGAAAATGTATTATTATTTTAAAGTATATGAAATACTATTAAACTATGTTGGATCATTTTTACATAGATAACCTCATAATAAATTATTGCCATAATGTCAAACAGACTTTAGCTATAAAATTAAGAAATTAAGAAACAGAATATAACAATTATTGAGAATACTTAAAATGCAGGGAATTTTCAACTTACAAAATGACTGTTTTCTAAATGGCTGTTTTTTACTTTAAAGCAAAATAGATACAATGCTATAAAATGACATTATTATATTCACAGGCCAACCACAAAAACATTTCATTGAAAATGTGTGGTTTTACTTCCTTTGTTCCCACCTTCCTTTGTTCCTTTTTATTTTGTTTTTCTTTTGTTTGTTTGGTTTTGAGAGTGGCATAATTATTATTCTTCTCAAATAAGATTAGGGTCATACTTTTTTACCCACACAAGAAGGAATGAAAAAGAGTTCCTGAAGTAAATTAAAAACAGTTGGAAAGGAAAGCAAACTACATTTTAAAAGATGTTCAGAACTTCCCACAAAGAAAAGCTCAGGCCCAGATGGCTTCACAGATGAATTCAATCAAGTATTTAAAGAAGAATAATATAGCAACTTTTCATAAGCTCTTCCAAAAAAATAAGAAGAAACATACCCATATTTATTTTATGAAGACAGTACCATTTTTATACCAAAACCAAAGACATCCCAAGGAAACTACAGACCAATACCTCTTATGGATATATATGCAAAAACCTAAAATAAGAAGCAACAAACAAACAAAAACTAGCAAACTGAATCCAGCAACACATAAAAAGACTTATATAGCATGATCAAATGGGATGTATCCCATGAATGCAAGGTTGGTTTAACATCCAAAAATCAATTAGAATAATACAACATATCAATAAAATAAAGTACAAAAACCCCGTGATCATTTCAACAGATGCAGATAAAAGCTTTACAAAATCCAACATTCTTTTGAGACAGAAATGCTTTAAAAAATAGAAACAGATGGAAACATCCTGAGCTTGATATTAGACTTCTATGAAAAAAACCACAGCTAACATCATAGTTAATGGTGAAAGACTGAACGTTTTCCCCCTAAAATCAAAAAGAGATAAGGATGGGGCACCTGGGTGGCT
>NW_027816790.1:0-277 GCF_054177405.1 Leptonychotes weddellii | reverse complement strand
TTAGGTTCATTCATATGATGATAATTATAAAGTTCCCAAGAGCACCAAGAGAGGGCAAGTCTTTTTAAAATCTCTACTTGCGGGCGCCTGGGTGGCTCAGTTGGTTAAGCGACTGCCTTCGGCTCAGGTCATGATCCTGGAGTCCCGGGATCGAGTCCCGCATCGGGCTCCCTGCTCGGCAGGGAGTCTGCTTCTCCCTCTGACCCTCCTCCCTCTCATGCTCTCTGTCTCTCATTCTCTCTCTCTCAAATAAATAAATAAAATCTTTAAAAAAAAA
>NW_027816789.1:0-277 GCF_054177405.1 Leptonychotes weddellii | reverse complement strand
CTGGATCTGGATAATTCAGCCCTAACTTTTATTTTTCTTCATTATCAAGAGGAACTAACTCCAACAATGTTAATTTCAATTTTAGAAAACCCGTTCTTCCTCTAGAATTAAAATGGACTTCCTTATAAATGCCATCCGTTGCCTCTAGTTCCATCTTTAGTTGCAGCCTTAAAATGGAAACCACAGAATTTTTTTTTTTTTTAAAGATTTTATTTATTTATTTGACAGAGAGAGATACAGCGAGAGAGGGAACACAAGCGGGGGGAGAGGGAGAGGG
>NW_027816788.1:0-277 GCF_054177405.1 Leptonychotes weddellii | reverse complement strand
AATCCTCTAACTGACCCCATTCTCACTCCTCCCCTCACCCCCTCACCTTCCCACTGTGCTCTTGGGACTCACGGTCCGTCCTCCAACTACCCTCCCCCTGACCTTCCCTCCTCGCCCCAGCTGAAACCCAGCTCACCCTGCTGACCCCTGCCCCCGACAGCCTTTCGAAAAGACACTTCATCGTTCCAAGTCCCTCCCTCGTGCACCTCGGTCCCCGGGGAGCGGCGGTCCTCTCTCTGCATCTCGTCACTTGCAAACGCTGCCCTCCTCCCAGCGC
>NW_027816787.1:0-277 GCF_054177405.1 Leptonychotes weddellii | reverse complement strand
TTGATTTTTCCACTTCCATACAAAATGAAATAGCTGGAAGATAATACAAAACAATGTTTGATCAGGTGAGGCAATTATTTTGTACTTGTGTGTGTGTGCACGTGTCTACACACACAAATATTTCATAGTTCATAGCTCTATGCTGTATGGATCCAAATTTATCCCCTTCTTTCCATCTTGAATGCCAACACTCTAAACTCGACCATGATTCTCTCTTACTTTAGTTACTGCAACAGCCTTCCTCCCTCAATATGGTAATTTCTAGATTTAAAGTCTA
>NW_027816786.1:0-277 GCF_054177405.1 Leptonychotes weddellii | reverse complement strand
AAAATCCGTGTGTAACTTTGGTTCCCCCCTCCCACAAAAATAACTACAGGTACCCCACTGTTGACCGGGAGCCTTACTGATAACCTAAACAGTTGATTAACACATACTTTATAGGTCATATGTATATATCACATATTGTATTCTTACAATAAATACATTAGGGAAAATGTTACTAAGAAAATCATAAGGAAGAGAAAACATACACGGTACTGCACTGTAAAAAATCCACGTGTAAGTGGACTTGTGTCATTCCAACTCCTGTTGTTCAAGGATCAAC
>NW_027816785.1:0-277 GCF_054177405.1 Leptonychotes weddellii | reverse complement strand
TGAATGAATGAATGAATGAAAGCAGGACCGTAGTCTTCATAGTTGTTTTATTACAAAACTGGAAATATCCTGGGCGCTTGGGTGGCTCAGTTGGTTAAGCAACTGCCTTCGGCTCAGGTCATGATCCTGGAGTCCCGGGATCGAGTCCCGCATCGGGCTCCCTGCTCGGCAGGGAGTCTGCTTCTCCCTCTGACCCTCCTCCCTCTCATGCTCTCTGTCTCTCATTCTCTCTCTCAAAATAAATAAATAAATAAAATCTTTAAAAAAAAAAAAAAAA
>NW_027816784.1:0-277 GCF_054177405.1 Leptonychotes weddellii | reverse complement strand
TTTCTTCTAGTACATGCTGGCTAATTCTCATAGCCCCTTTGAGGCCTTATCAGGCCCAGCAGGTCCTTAGCTGGGTTAAACTGCAATTTAACCCCAGTTATTGATCTGGTAGCCAGAAGTGGAAATAGGAGATCCCAAGGGGGATTCTTGTAGCCTTAAGAGGCAAAATGTTTGTGGGGCGGAGCAAGATGGCGGAGGACTAGGAGACCTGGATTTCGTCTCCTCTCAGGAATTCAGCTGGATAGGGATCAAACCATTCTGAACACCTACAAACTCA
>NW_027816783.1:0-277 GCF_054177405.1 Leptonychotes weddellii | reverse complement strand
CCTCTGAGCAGGGAGCCCTATGCAGAACTCAATCTCAAGACCCTGAGATCATGACCTGAGCTGAAGTCAGATGCTAAACCAACTGAGCCATCCAGGCACCCCTCAGTGTGTGTGTGTGTGTGTGTGTGTGTGTGTGTGTGTTATTATGTTATGTTAGTCACCATACATTACATCATTAGTTTTTGATGTAGTGATCCACAATTCATTGTCTTCATATAACACCCAGTGCTCCATACAGTACGTGCCCTCCTTAATACCCATCACCGGGCTAACCCAT
>NW_027816782.1:0-277 GCF_054177405.1 Leptonychotes weddellii | reverse complement strand
GCACGTTCTGCATGGAGCACTGGGTGTTGTGCACGAACAATAAATCATGGAACACTTAAGAAAAAAAAAAAAAAAAAGGGGGGCTTTTTCCTCTGGTGGAAACCAGGAATGGCCTCATAGAAAGAAGCCATTTATGCTTCACATCCACTAGGATGGCTAAAACAAAAAACAGCAAAACAAAACAGAAAATGACAAGTGTTGGCATGGATGGGGAGAAAATGAAACACTTGTACACCTGTACTTGCTGGTGGAAATGTATAACGGTTCATCAGCATAA
>NW_027816781.1:0-277 GCF_054177405.1 Leptonychotes weddellii | reverse complement strand
ACATTCGTTGAATGAATATTGAATATACACATCAATTAATTTGGCATCAGTTTTAGCTTGATGCCAAGCCAGCTTCTAGGGATTATTGTCATCCCCATTAAGTGTTCCCATTCGCACTTAAGGATGACTAGAACTACCTCCTTCTATAGTCTGAACTTGGTCAGATGTTGTAAGCTGTATTCATCATTTAATCTTAAAATGAAAAATATAGGGCGCCTGGGTGGCTCAGTTGGTTAAGCGACTGCCTTCGGCTCAGGTCATGATCCTGGAGTCCCGG
>NW_027816780.1:0-2674 GCF_054177405.1 Leptonychotes weddellii | reverse complement strand
CCGATGCGGGGCTCGATCCCAGGACCCTGGGATCATGACCTGAGCCGAAGGCAGACGCTTAACCGGCTGAGCCACCCAGGCGCCCCTCATAATGTCTTTTAATGCCTCTCTCAGATATACCCCATGCCTTGCTCCAACCCAAATGTTTGCACATGCTTGTGACAATATTTAAGCTCATAACAAACATGGAAGTTGAGACTGTGATGCACAAATTCAATAATTTATTAAGTAAATAATTTAATACACATATTGATTAAATTATATTTCAACCCCTGTGTAGTTAACCTACTTTAAGATGCAAATTATTTGTCACATATATAGTACCACCATTCCCTAACTCTGTGAATGTACATTTGTGAAACTGTTCTTCACAAAACACTTAACATTGGCTAGTCACATTAGTTTCACATGCTTGTCTTTGAGTGAAGGGATGAAATTATACAGTTTCTAAATTTCTAGAGGTCCTCATTCTAATTATCCAAAAATGTTGATATCAGTCTGGATTAAACTGAGGGATCACCACATCTGTAAATATAATACAAATGTTTTCTGAAGATCTCTAAACTTCTAAGAAAAAATATTTAGTATAAAGAGAAGGAAGTTAATATGAATTAAAAGGAATGTAGGTGGGGAAAAATAAGGTGCCTTCAGTAATGAGAATAAGTTTATGTGTCTATAGGTAAAAACAAAGAAAATGGGCAGAAAGTCTTTTCCCCTCTGGGACTAAGGCCTCAGGAATGATTGAACTCAGTATCATGAGAAGACAAAAATAGTAATTTCATTGCATTTTTAAGTCAATATCTTTAGCACAGCACAATTATTACTATAATTATCCCTGCTATACTTGGGAGTTTTATATAATCTTAAATTTATTCATTCTCTAAATGAAGTTGATATATTTTATCTTCCTGCCGACAGAATACAACCCTCAAATAATTTCTGAGCTACACTTTAAGGAAAAAAATTCTCATTAAATACTTCATTTGCAAGACCCTCTTTAATTATATAAAAATATACAATGCATTTTATATTTTCATAGACCTTACACATTGTAGTATATTAAAGAAATCTCAATAAAGCTATGCTATTTGTCCAGATTATAATGAAAATAAGAAAGCATGAAAGAGGATGGTATCTGCCATGTTCACTGCAGAGTGGCTTGGAAAGTACCTCATACATAGCAAATAGCAATAAATAGATATATGTTTAATTGATTAATTCAGCTATCTGTAACATATTATTTATTAAGTGGATAAAAGATAGAAGGGCAAACTCCATAAATGTTACTTTATAAAGTAATTATTAGCAAGTCTAAGGTCAGCAATTAAAAATGAGGCAAACAAGATCTATCCCAACCCCCCTGCCAAAAAAAGCCAGACTTTCTTAATGACCACTTTAGATTTTATTCTCTGCATCTGCATGAAAGAAAGTTGAGTTTTTTAGTCATTGATGTTTCGTATCAACTAGTTTTAAAATATACCTGGGAATTTAGGGGTGCCTGGGTGGTTCAGTCAGTTATGTGACCAACTCTTGATTTTGGCTCAGGTCATGATCTGACAGTCCTGAGATGGAGCCCCGTGTCTGGCTTCCTGCTTAGCAGAGAGTCTGCTTGGGGATTCTCTCTCTCTCTCTCTCCTTCGCCCCTCCCCCTGCTCTCTCTCTCTCAAATAAATGAATAAATCTTAATAAAATAAAATAAAATGTACCTGAGAAATTGTTTTCATCAGTTATAATAAGACAACAAACACAGAGGGGCTGGTGCCATTGACAGAAGAATTTACGACTTTTAGTTCCCAAGGATAGGAGACCCACCATGCCACAGAATCACCAGACATGGTCAGGAGGAAGCAGGAGTGAGGGAAAGCAAGACAAAACCTCAACTGTGCTTTACCTGGGGAGGAATGGGCAAGGCAGGGTAACCACTGAGCAAGCCTGAGTTGGGATAGTTTGAATAACCTCAGTGGGCTCTCAGCTAAAGGGTCTGTGTCTAGTTGTCTGGAGCCTGGTCTTGGGATGATTTGGGGCAGGGAGAATATTGGCTTGATGTGAGAGATAGATAAGGGATACTGTTTAGGTAATGGGCTCTGCATGGGTTGGTTTGCACATAAAAGGTGTGCTCACAGGCAAGTTGTTTCCTATATTTAGGAATTAACTAGCTTTGGGAGAGGCATCCCTCCCGTCAGGGTACCCAAGCCCCTAGATGTCAAAGCATCATAAAACAAAAATATGATTAATGCAAGAGTCCAGATGTACTTTGGGAATTTTACGCTCATTTTTCTAGTGCTTATTTGCATACTAGTTTTAGGATGTACACATAAGTTAACACAGTCCTCATAAATAAAATATATAAAAGCAATCCTATCTAAATATATGATGTAGTGATAAAGTTGGATATTGAATGTGAAGGTGCCATATCTTATGCCTGAAATTTATTCAGTTTGAGGTACAAAGCAATTCTTAGGGCCAGGGTTTACTTCCTTTGATAAGTAGGGCTTTTGTTGACATCTGTTTATCACATGGCCATGCTGGGCACTATTAATAGAACAGAATAAGAAATAAGAATGTATGAGTGGGGGCTTCTGATTTCTGGTCTGGCATGTAAGGAATATTGAAGTCATTACTCCTGTCCACACAGCAAGATAAAAGCTGAACAAAATGAAAATCAACAGCTCTT
>NW_027816779.1:0-277 GCF_054177405.1 Leptonychotes weddellii | reverse complement strand
AAGCACCTTGCTGAGGGGGATGATGGCCGCCTGTCTGGGGGCGGGATGAGCACTTGGCTGAGATGCACGCCGCCTTTGGGGGGGGGGAGCACCTGCCTGAGGGAGGCTGGCCACCAGCTGGAGGGAGGAGCAGCTGGCTGAGGGGAGAGGCTGCCTGTCTGTGGGGAGCCCCTGGGTGAGGGGCGGGGCCTCCTGTCTGGGGGGGAGGCCCTGGCTGAGGTGGGGCGGCCGCCTGACTCGGGGAGCCCCGGAGTGAGGGGCGGGGCCTCCTGTCTGC
>NW_027816778.1:0-277 GCF_054177405.1 Leptonychotes weddellii | reverse complement strand
GGGAGTCAGTGAGTACAACCAACTGGAAAATCCAAGGCCTCAAGAGTGGCAACTTGAGACTATGAAATAAGTATGTTTAAGATGATTATAGAGATTTACTAAAAAAAAATGTTTAAAGAATATAAACCTTGAAACAAATAATGCAATATATGTTAAGAAAAAAAAAGAAGAAGAAGAAGAAGGTAGCGGGAGGGGAAGAATGAAGCGGGGGATATCGGAGGGGTGGACGAACCATGAGAGATGATGGACTCTGAAAAACAGGCTGGGGGTTCTAGAG
>NW_027816777.1:0-277 GCF_054177405.1 Leptonychotes weddellii | reverse complement strand
AACAAACAAACAAATACACCTTAGACTGGGAACCTAGAACTTAGAGTGGAGAATCGAGACCAGAAGGAGACGTCTACCCTGGTTGTAGAATCATGGTCTTCTACAACCACAATCTAATGAGGAAAAAAAAGTAGTCTTTCTCTTTTATAATTTCAACAGAGGATTTGGATATTTTTGGATATAAAAAGACATAAAAATATCTTTGGATAGTTTTTCTTTTGTTTGTATGATTGGGTTTCAATCGATACCAACCCTCCACATTGTTGTCTACAGTGAG
>NW_027816776.1:0-277 GCF_054177405.1 Leptonychotes weddellii | reverse complement strand
TTTCACAAACTTCTCTGTACCATCATGTCCTGATGAGTCTTAAATTAAACTTGGTTCTCTTTCTGAATTCCCTTTCCCTCATGAAATAATCAACTAAACACTGCTCATTCTTGTAAATACAGTGATCCTAGAGTCAGGTTAAAGATTCTCTACTTTTCTATTCAGTCTTTCAAATAACTACTGTTCTTTTTTTTTTTTTTAAGATTTTATTTATTTATTTGAGACAGAGAGAATGAGAGACAGAGAGCATGAGAGGGAGGAGGGTCAGAGGGAGAAG
>NW_027816775.1:0-277 GCF_054177405.1 Leptonychotes weddellii | reverse complement strand
CTCTGATCATTACTTGTTAAACGTGATAGGCCTCTGGTCTATTCAGATATTGTACACAAGTTAGTTTCATGAGAACTGGTTAAAATGTTTCTAGAAGTATATTTTATTTTAGTGTCTTACATATATAAAATTAGCTAATATAACCAAAGTCAAAAGAAATACAGTGAATTTCATTTGGACCCCTGTCTGTATTTCACATATGTCCCAGAATCACTGAAGTCACCCTGGAAACATGCCCCTTTTTACCATGAAGACTTAATTCCGTGATTCTGGTTCC
>NW_027816774.1:0-277 GCF_054177405.1 Leptonychotes weddellii | reverse complement strand
TTTTTTCGGTTTGCGTCGTCAGCATTTTTATTGCTGCATAGCTTTCCCCAAAACGCGACCAGATTGTTCCTTGTTGAGGATTTGATCTTGAGCCCTGGGAGCACATTGTGTGGCGTGAGGGGCACACTTGGCGGGCTTGCTCCTCTCATCGCTTTGCGAAGGTGCTGCAGACATTCGGGTGGGGCCGTGTCTTCCCTCATTCCCCGGGGCCAGACGGGGCGGACGGCCGCTCGGTGAGCAGCACAGCGGTGTGGGTCCTCACGAGGGCGTCTCAGCT
>NW_027816773.1:0-277 GCF_054177405.1 Leptonychotes weddellii | reverse complement strand
AGGAGAGGTTGGCTCCTTACCCGGCGGCACCCACAGGCCCAGCTCGCAGAGAGCCCCAGGACCTCAGTATACCACTCAGCCTCTGTGGAGGGCTGCCTGGAGGCGGCAACGGGGAGATGCACAGCAGGTGGCCACCGTGGAGGCGGCGTGGAGGCTGGCACCGGCTGACGGCACCCCTCCAGCCTGTGCTCTCCAGCGACGGGAATGTCGCCCTCCAGGCCCGACTCAGGCTGGGAAAACAGATGCAAAACCAGGTCTCGCTCAGACCCGTCTCCCC
>NW_027816772.1:0-277 GCF_054177405.1 Leptonychotes weddellii | reverse complement strand
TGTATATGAAAACTCTGTACTGTCTTTGAAATCTTTCTGTGAGTGGCGGTTCCATGGTGTAATGGTTAGCACTCTGGACTCTGAAATCTTTCTGTGAATCTAAAACTACTCTAAAATAAAAGCTTATGTTTTAAAAGATGGTCTGTAGCTTTTGGGAACACAATTGAATTGTCAGAAGGTCATAATTATAGTGAATATAATAATAATCACATAATGACGAACCATGAGAGACGATGGACTCTGAAAAACTAACAGGGTTCTAGAGGGAGGGGGGTGG
>NW_027816771.1:0-277 GCF_054177405.1 Leptonychotes weddellii | reverse complement strand
CTCCAGCCTTGTTTCCTCCCCTTTACCATTGTCTCTGTTCCTCCTCCCACCTCCCACGGGAGGAGGTAGGCAGATAACAGTCACTTCCTAGGAATTACAGCCACAGAGATGACAAGAGGGCTGGGAAGGAAGTACATCTGGCATGGATTCACCCTTTTTTTCTAGATATTTAAAATGCCAGAACTGAAAGGGCTCATTACATCACAAAATCCAGGGGTTACAAACTCAAATGTCATCACCTCAATCCCATGCTCCTTTGTCTCCAGGCCAGAGAGCT
>NW_027816770.1:0-277 GCF_054177405.1 Leptonychotes weddellii | reverse complement strand
GGTTCAGCTTGACACCATCTCCATGACGAGCCTTGAGCAGCCTTCCACAGCCACGCGCAGAGTCAAAAATGAGAAGCAATGCATGACACAAACTCTACATGATTAAAATTATCCCACCCCCACCTCTATGACAAAACATAAGTGCCAACATATAGTGGCTTAATTCAGTGGTTCTTGATGTGTGGTTCTGGCTCCCTGCGTCCCTTTCAAAGGTTTTGCAAAGTCCAAACTATTTTCTTCACACTTGTTTGCTGTGTGGACATGTATATTGAGCACA
>NW_027816769.1:0-2675 GCF_054177405.1 Leptonychotes weddellii | reverse complement strand
AAGATTTTTTATTTATTTATTTGAGACAGAGAGAATGAGAGACAGAGAGCATGAGAGGGAGGAGGGTCAGAGGGAGAAGCAGACTCCCCGCCGAGCAGGGAGCCCGATGTGGGACTCGATCCCGGGACTCCAGGATCATGACCTGAGCCGAAGGCAGTCGCTTAACCAACTGAGCCACCCACGCGCCCTGGATTTACATTCTTTACATAACCCGTTATTACTGAACATGTAGGATATTTCCATTTTGAATCTCTTAAATACTTTGATGAACATCTAGTACATACGTGATTGTTACAGTCATTATTTTTAGGTTTATTTCTGCATACTTTTTGAAGAAAAATGGAATATTTTCAATAAAGTAGGGGTCCCTTTTGTTCTCTTTCCTTTTATTTATTTATTTATTTATTTTAAAGATTTTATTTATTTGACAGAGAGAGACACAGTGTGAGAGGGAACACAAGCAGGGGGAGTGGGGGAGGGAGAAGCAGGCTTCCCGCTGAGCAGGGAGCCCGATGCGGGACTCGATCCCAGGACCCCGGGATCATGACCTGAGCCGAAGGCAGACACCCAATGACTGAGACACCCAGGCGCCCCTGTTCTTCTCTTTCCTATTTGCCTCTTCCATTATTTCTCCAGAGTTAATCCATGAATAATGGCAATCCTTCGCACATTTAAAAAAGTTGATGTAGGTGCTAGTGTCCCAGGAACACTAGAGACAGTTATGCTGCGTACAACCACATACGTGCTTCTCTGCTAGTCTCTGTGGGTTATTAGTCTCTTATTTGGCAACTTGCCTTTTTTCTCTTAACATTATGCTTGAGTGATATTACTAGAGGACTGTGGTTCAGCAAAATGAGGGAGCGAACCAAAAGAAATATTTAGGAGTGCCTGGGTGGCTCAGTCAGTTAAATGTCTGACTTGTGGTTTCAGCTCAGGTCATGATCTCAGGGTCGTGGGGTTGAGCCCCATGTCAGGTTCCCTGCTCAGCAACAGAGTCTGCTTCAGATTCTGTCTCTCCATCTCCCTCCCCCTCTGCCTCTCCCCTCACTTGTGTGTGCTTTCTATCTCTTACAGATAGATAGATAGATAGATAGATAGATAGATAGATAGATAGATAAATAAATAAATAAAATCTAAAAAAAATATTTAGAGTCCAGGGGATGGAGGATCCAACATTCATAGAATAGTGAAGGGCTGGGAAGACAGTCATACATTTGTCTTAGGCACCAACCAGTTCAACTTGGAGTAGGATGATGAAAAATTGTGGGAGTTAGGCCTCTAGGAAAAAAGGAAAAAAAATTATCCTCATTCCAGGCCGATCATTATACAGTGTTAGAATGCCAAAGATAAAGAAAAGATCCTAAGGGCTTTTGGGGGTGGGAGGTGATGGGGGACATCAAGGAACTGGAATCAGGATGACATCAGATTCTCATTAGCAATATGGGATGATCCAAGATAGTGGAGTAATTCCTTTAAAATTGAGGAAAATTCTTTTCAACCTAGGATTTCATTCCTAGCCAAACTATCCATCAAAAGTAAATTAATATGGGGCATCTAGCTGGCTCAGTTGGTAGAGCATGCAACTCTTGATCTTGGAGTCGTGAGTTTAAGCCATTTGTTGGGTGTAGAGCTTACTTAAAAAAAATAAGTTAATGCAAGTAGAATGTCAGGTGCTAACTGATAAATGTACTGGTAGTGCTGAAGTTGGAAAACCATTTTACAACCATTATAATAAAGATAGGTTCAGTTAAGAATCTTCAATGGTAAGATGTAATGAGGATTAGAATATTTGTATAGTCTTAAGATGTTTAACCATGGAAAGATTGTAAGTTGCAAGAGAAAGCACAGTAAGAGTCTAGAAATTGTACAACACCTTGACTGGATAATCAATATTACCACCACCAGGGGCACCTGGGTGGTTCAGTCAGTTAAGTGTCTGCTTTTGGCTCAGGTCATGATCTCGGGGTCTTGGGATCGAGCCCCGCATTGGGATCTCTGCTCAGCAGGGAATCTGCTTCTCCATCTCCCTCTGCCCCTCCCCCACCTCATGCTCTCTCTTTTGCTTTCTCTCAAGTAAATAAATAAAATCTTAAAAAAAAAAACACTACCAATGAGGGGCCAATGGAAATTACATCATCTGTAGGTGATAACCTGAGAAAGGCACATCACTTATGAGTATTCTAGCATGGATTGAATATCCTGAATCTCACAAGGAAGCATGAGATAAAGCCAAAACAGAGTACATTCTATTCAAAAAGTAGTTTTACTCTTACAAAAGAGACACAAGTAAGTGGCCTTTAGGCATTGTCATATCTGGATGTGGTATTCAGAGCTCCCACAGCCCCCATCTTCTGAGCCAGTGGGAAGCCAGACAAGGTGACAGGGCTGAGCCCAGAGAGTCCCAGAGAAGTGGAGTCCTGATCACACTACACTTTATATTTTCTTTTGGAAGTATCTTTAAAGATAAAATTAACATAACATAATATAAAGTTAAAAAAGAGAAAACTACTCATTGCCATCTGAATTCTTCATCCAGACATTACTGTGAACAGACTGTACATTATTTGGGTCTCTCTGTATGTTTGTATGATTTTTAAATATATGCGTGTGTGTATATACACATACATGCATACAATTTTTTATAACTCCCAATGGAATCATACTATAGATCAGCA
>NW_027816768.1:0-277 GCF_054177405.1 Leptonychotes weddellii | reverse complement strand
ACTCACTGAGGAGGAGGCTGGTGAATCCCAGGAGCCAGGAGGCTCCGCACAGGTGGGGGTCTTCTGAGCAGGTGCCCATGGCCGGCTGTCTCCCTGCTGGCTCGGCCTGGGCCAACAAGGGTATAGAGGAAACATCCAGAACTGAGAAGCAAGAAAGGAGGAAAACGTTCACTGAGAAGAGCCCTTAGCTCCTCCCCACCCCAAGGGCGGGGCTAACTGTTAGTTCGGGGACCTCACTGTCCAGTGTAGAGTAAGCCATTCCCATCTCTCATGTTAT
>NW_027816767.1:0-277 GCF_054177405.1 Leptonychotes weddellii | reverse complement strand
TAGGGCAGCTGAGCTATGCAAAATGGAGAGCCACAGGTCTTCCACCTTTCCAGTGTCACTTGATCCTTTAATAGTCAGTAATAAGAACTGAAGCTTGCACTTCCAGCAATGTGCTTCCAGTCTGGCTCGAGTTCCTCTTTCTGTAAACAGCTATAAAACCAGACAAAACATATGAATGCACTCTTGAGTAATGGGGCAATATGCAGAGGACTGTGTTCTTGAGAAGGGAAACATGAGTCGAATCCCACCATCACCCACACTTGCCCCCGCTTTTCTG
>NW_027816766.1:0-277 GCF_054177405.1 Leptonychotes weddellii | reverse complement strand
TGCCACCCACAAGGTGCTTTCTAGGCCTGGAAGCAGCTCAGCGTTTAATAGTGTCCTTGAATCATGAAAAGTCTGAGATATATATACAAGTTTATTGGGAGAGGTGGAGACACATAACTTCTATCTGAATTCCTCCTGGTCTGGGCAGTAGGGACTCAGGTAAGAACAAGGAGTGGTTCCCTTGGAGCCTCTTGGAGCTCAAATTCCAGCTGGGGAGACTGTCACCAAACAAAGAAACAAATGGTACATTAAATCCTTACCTCGTGTCTGACGCCAT
>NW_027816765.1:0-277 GCF_054177405.1 Leptonychotes weddellii | reverse complement strand
TATTTAATAAGGGATATAAATATATATATATTTGCAGCATACTACTTATTTTTTTAGTTTTATTTTATTATGTTATGTTAGTCACCATATAATACATCATTAGTTTTTGATGCAGGGATCCATGATTCACTGTTTTCATAGAACACCCAGTGCTCCATGCAGTACGTGCCCTCCTTAATACCCATCACCGGGCTAACCCATGCCCCCACCCCCTCCCCTCTAAAACCCTCAGTTTGTTTCCCGGAGTCCACAGTCTCTCATGGTTCGTCTCCCCCTC
>NW_027816764.1:0-277 GCF_054177405.1 Leptonychotes weddellii | reverse complement strand
TTTCTTCGATCTCCTGTTGAGTTTGTAGGTGTTCAGAATGGTTTGATCCCTATCCAGCTGAATTCCTGAGAGGAGACGAAATCCAGGTCTCCTACTCCTCCGCCATCTTGCTCCGCCCCCCTAATCTTTTCTTTGATTTCTTTGTTGACCCATTCATCATTTAGTAGCATGTTATTTAACCTCTAGGAATTTGTGCTCTTTTCAGATTTTTTTCTTGTGGTTGATTTTGAGTTTCATAGTGTTGTGGTTAGAAAAGATGTATGGCATAACTTCAATC
>NW_027816763.1:0-277 GCF_054177405.1 Leptonychotes weddellii | reverse complement strand
GGACTTCTGTGCGCATGAGGGAGAGGAAGGAGCGATTTTTTGTGTGTTGACCCCTGTTGGCATGACAGCAGATCCAGGATTATGACCAGGGACTGTTGGTGCCCACTGAGAGCTGAAGCCATCCGGGAAGGCTAGAGAGGGACTCTCAGAATGGCTAGGAACTGTGATCGATGTGGACGAGAGCAAGATGGAGCCCCCAAAGCATTTCACATGAGACCTGTTAGGATCGCCCATGAGCCTTTCTCCTGTTTGAACAAAGTAGACCCTCAGCGAAACT
>NW_027816762.1:0-277 GCF_054177405.1 Leptonychotes weddellii | reverse complement strand
CACTCCTGAGTCTGTGGGCTCCGTTCGGACACGTCCTCACACAACTGCAAGCCACGCGACCACTGTGGCCTCTACCCAGGCCCCGCCGGCCATCCCGACCTTTGCCCTCAAGCCCCATCCCTAGCCAGGGTGGATTCCTGTGGGCCCCGCCCCTCCTGTGCAGACGCCCTCTCATTCCTTCCTTTCCTGCGCGTGGGGACGGCAACTAACAACCCTGTCCACACCGCTGACGACGTAGCACCAGAAATAAACTCATCCCTATCATGACAGAAAGCCG
>NW_027816761.1:0-277 GCF_054177405.1 Leptonychotes weddellii | reverse complement strand
CTTATAACAGAATTATATAACTTTTAAACATTTTATAATGGAAAATTTCAAATATAGAAAAGAAAGAATATAGTAGTATAATGAACCCTTGTGTACTTATCATCTAGCTACAGCAATTAACAACCTTTTGACAATCTTTTACCTATCTTCACCCTCCTCAACTGTTTTCTGTAGTATTTTGAACCAAATCCCAGATACTATATTATTTCACTTATAAATACCTTAATTATTTGTAGAACTTTTCTTGTTCACTTAAAGCTATTTATTGAGTTCCTTC
>NW_027816760.1:0-277 GCF_054177405.1 Leptonychotes weddellii | reverse complement strand
AACGGCTGTAGGGCCTGTTGTATCACTAATACAGTGTGATTTTATTACTGAATAAATATAGTTTCAAATGATGCATTCAACATCTATTAAAAGTTAGCAAGGCTTACTTTTTCCTGTTTTCTTCCATCTTGCCATTTCTTCCATCTTTCCACCTAAAACATTTCTTTTTTCTTTTTTTTGTTATTTTATTTTATTTTTTTAAAATTTTTTATTGTTATGTTAATCACCATACATTACATCATTAGTTTTTGATGTAGTGTTCCATGATTCATTGTTT
>NW_027816759.1:0-277 GCF_054177405.1 Leptonychotes weddellii | reverse complement strand
AAGAATCACTGTGAGGTCCTTGAGGACCATAGGAGGGAAAGAATGTGATAGCACTGAGTAGCATGATTTCACAGGGAAAGGTGTTTTTCAAGAACAGGAGGTATAATCATTGATAAGGATAGATTTTATGTGAGGTTGTGCCAAGAGATCAGAGCATACTTAGCAATGGCATTTCCAAACTGAAAAAAAAAAAAAAAAAAGAGGAGAGCTTTAAATGATGAGCAATGTTAAAATATGAGGAGTACTTACTGCTGCCTCTTTAGAACATACACTTCCC
>NW_027816758.1:0-2675 GCF_054177405.1 Leptonychotes weddellii | reverse complement strand
AAGGGTGGCATAGTGGAGCGCAGTATTGCCAGCAATGTCCGTAAGATTTGGATCAGCACCGTGTTCTAGAAGCATAGTCACACATCTCTCATTCTGACATTGTACAGCCTGTCAGTATTATACCAAGAAACAGAGTGTCAATTCTGGGAATTTAAAGTAAACATGCCACAGGTTTCACCAATTAGTTATGTTTAAATGCAATAAGTTTTCATTCTAAGTAATTAAATCAAATCCATCTCAGGCAGACACAACTGCTTCCACATACCTTCATCAGAGCAGTCCTATAATCTTTATCAAAGAGGTCAAGCTGGCATTTCCTCTCCACTAGGACAGCAACGACATCTGGATGGCACAGGCCAAATGGAGAGCAGTCCTATGAAAGTGAAAGAACTTTTTAGGAAATTATAGTGCACTATTTCAAAACATGCAGTTAATTCATGTAATTGTAAACGTTAAATAGCATCTTATTCCTATGACTCCAAAAGAAAGATTTAGTTTTCTTTTGAAGAAAGTACAATATTTATTAGTGATTCTTCACCACACTAATAAAGAGCAGCCTATGTGAGTAGGTAGAGCATGACCTGAGGATTCAGTTTCACTTGGGTTTGACTCCTACTTTAACTCTGTCACTTAACAGTTATCACCCACTTAGCCTTATCCTCAATTTCCTCATCAACAAAATGGGGATAAAAATAGTTACCTTGGGGCCCCTGCCCAGCTCAGTTTGAAGATCATGTGACTCTTGATCTTGAGGGTCATGAATTTGAGCCCCACTTTGGGTATAGAGATTACTAAAAAATAATAATAATAAATAAAGACTAGTTATCTCACAAGACCTCAGCGTGATGCTTAAATGAGGATCTATGCAAAGTTTGTTACATAATATTATTATAACTATTACTACTATTTTACAAAGACAACATCCAATTAGGTAAAGTGACACAATTACGCCTACTTTGTAGATATGTTTTAAGGATTCGCAAGAATACTACATTTCAGTGATTCTAAGATGCTCATTTTGTCACCTTTTAATCTCTGACATTGGAATGCAATTTATAATTCAAAATGTCTTACAACTATAATTGGCAGAATTGTTTTAAAATTTCTTATTGGTACAGAAAATACTGGGGCATCAAACAATCTATGGTGCCTTACATTACATGAAATAATGATATACACAACAGGTCTATTGCAGTTCTAGTCATATAACTGGCATTTAAATAAATTTTAGTTCCTGAAAGCATTATGGGAAAAGAGGACTAAAATAACGGAGAATGTTTTTTAAGTAATTCTTACTCTGATTTTCAAGAAACTTTAAGCCAAAGGAAACTCAGGATTTAAATAAACAGGGACAGCTCATTTTATTAGTTAGATTTATAAATCACATGAAAATCAAGTACTACCAATTATCAATAGTAGTATTTAATACTACTATAAATTTCAAAAGGACAAGTAAAGGTTAACTTTTACAATTTCCTATCTTCAGAAATGTTTTCGTTTGAAAGGAAAGAGGAAAAGCTTTAACTGAGATTAAGTCCTAATACTTCAATTTAAAATTGCTCATCTTAGGGGCACTTCGGTGGCTAGTTGGTTGGGTGTCCGACTCTTGGTTTTGGCTCAGGTCATGATCTCCAGATCTTGAGATCGAGCCCCATGTCAGGCTCCGTGCTCAGCGTGGAGTCAGCTTGAGATCCTCTCTCTCCCTCTAACCCTCCCTTCTCCCTCCCCAGCCACTCCCATTCACTCTCTCTCTCTCTCTCAAATAAATCAATCTTTTCTTAAAATTAAAAAAATAAAATAAAATTTCTCATCTTAGTAGTACCTGGCCGGTTCAATCAGTAGAACATGCAACCTTAGTCTCAATGATACAAATTCAAGCCCCCTGTTGGGTATAGAGATTACTTAAAAATAAAATCTTTTAAATAAATAAATAGAATTTCTCATCTTACTAATACTGGGCAACATGAAGTCTTTACGAATGAAAAGATTCTGGGTAGAGTATGTCTCCTACATAACATGTGTTCAGATTCTACTTGATAAATAAATGGATTGAAAGAGTAGATAAATACAGTTGGAGAGCTCAATATTTTTTAAAGATTTATTTCTTTTAGAGAAAAAGAGAGAGTATGCACAAGCGGAGGGAAGGGCAGAGGGAGAGGGAGAGAATCTCAAGCAGTCTCCCCACCAAGCATGGAGCCCGACATGGGGCTCCACCCCCCAACCCTGAGATCACGACCCACGCCGAATTCAACACTCTGATGCTCAACGGATTATGCCACCCAGGCACCCCAGAGTTCAGTATTTTTAAAGAAAACTTTTATAAAGTCTAGCAATACATTTGAAATTGCAATAATCATTTGTATTTCCTATTTTTGATTTTTTTCATAAGGACACAACTAAAATTTTATATACTTTTATAGTATCGTTTATATTATTTATTTTCATAAGGATGTAACTAAAATAAAATGATTAATCTATAATCACTTATATGTAATAAAGCTACACACAACAAAAAACATGTATATATTTAATGTATGAATAAAATCTACAAGTACAGGTAAAAACATTCCCTTTACTTCTGAAGAGGTTAAACGTTGTCAGAAGATACCAATCCCCACCCGCAGTCCCCAATTTTTTTTAAATAGAAAGTAAGAGGGGCACCTGGGTGGCTCAGT
>NW_027816757.1:0-277 GCF_054177405.1 Leptonychotes weddellii | reverse complement strand
AATTGGCCTAATGAGAGAAACCGAGGAGAGTTTTATGACAGTCGAGCTGAGCGCAGTTGGTCGGTCTGCAGTGAAGGCGGGCAAGGGTGATGCCCCTGTGGTAAGAAAGGCAACAGAATGGAGTGACACAGTGCAAGTGACCTGTGTGCAATTCGATGGCAGCACGATGGGCAGGTGCCGGCAGGTGGCAGAGGCCGCGGCCAGAGCCCTGGTCGTTTGGGGCTCTGCTTCATAAGAGGGCCTTTGTCAAACCAGGGCTATTCTAGAAGACTGTCCA
>NW_027816756.1:0-277 GCF_054177405.1 Leptonychotes weddellii | reverse complement strand
CTCAGCTACAGAGGAACGAAGGTACCTGCATATCGAGCAAATAGATCAAGATTCCAGGTGGTGATCACTGTCACCAGACGGTGACCCATGACAAAGCCAAAAGTAACACTACACTGGACTATGGGTGTAAGAGTAAATGCATGAAAAACCCTATAATTAGACCATGGATTAGAGAAAGTGCTTCTTTTTTTTTTTTTTTAATTCTTATGTTAATCCCCATACATTACATCATTAGTTCTAGATGAAGTGTTCCATGATTCATTGTTCGTGCACAACA
>NW_027816755.1:0-277 GCF_054177405.1 Leptonychotes weddellii | reverse complement strand
CTAAATGTCCATGATTAACCAGGCTGTATCTGGATTCTCTCCAAGTCTATTGTCTGTCTGACTCTCATAGGGATTTTTCTTTTTTAAATTATGAAAAATTAGATGGTTCCACAGTGCAAAGTATGAAACAGTGTATATTCAGATGTTTAGCTTCCATCCCTGTCCCTTTTACCTTATTCTCTTCTCAACTATCTCAAAGTGGCAGACATTATCCTTAATACTTCAATATGCATCCTCTAAGAATAGTCTCCCACCTAAACACAATGCCATTATCCCA
>NW_027816754.1:0-277 GCF_054177405.1 Leptonychotes weddellii | reverse complement strand
GAAACCGAGGAGAGTTTTATGACAGTCGAGCTGAGCGCAGTTGGTCGGTCTGCAGTGAAGGCGGGCTTCTATGGAGGGGGGCAAGGGTGATGCCCCTGTGGTAAGAAAGGCAACAGAATGGAGTGACACAGTGCAAGTGACCTGTGTGCAATTCGATGGCAGCACGATGGGCAGGTGCCGGCAGGTGGCAGAGGCCGCGCCCAGAGCCCTGGTCGTTTGGGGCTCTGCTTCATAAGAGGGCCTTTGTCAAACCAGGGCTATTCTAGAAGAGTGTCCA
>NW_027816753.1:0-277 GCF_054177405.1 Leptonychotes weddellii | reverse complement strand
ATGCACAAACAATGAATCATGGAACACTTCATCTAGAACTAATGATGTAATGTATGGGGATTAACATAAGAATAAAAAAAATAAAAATAAAATAAAATGAGATATAATTATCATATAAAAAAAATAGTAAATGGTAAATCAAATTAAGTTATATTCTCTTGGAAAATCAGATAACCCTTTATGCCAGCTTGTTACAACAATGCTCTACAAAAACATTGAGTTCCAAACAATTTTTCTTAACACTAGTTATTATTTTTAAAAATATAAATGCTGAGGG
>NW_027816752.1:0-277 GCF_054177405.1 Leptonychotes weddellii | reverse complement strand
CCTGGGTGGTTCAGTCAGTTAAGTGACTGCCTTCGGCTCCGGTCGTGATCCCAGGGTCCTGGGATCGAGCCCCATGTCGGGTTCCTTGCTCAGCGGGGAGCCTGCTTCCCCCTCTCCTTCTACCTGCTACTCTGCTTGTGCACTCTCTCTCTCTCTGTCAAATGAATAAATAAATCTTAAAAATAAATAAATAAAGGGCTCCTGAGTGGCTCAGTCGTTAAGCGTCTGCCTTCGGCTCAGGTCGTGATCCCAGGGTCCTGGGATCGAGCCCCTTAGC
>NW_027816751.1:0-277 GCF_054177405.1 Leptonychotes weddellii | reverse complement strand
AAAAAACAGTATGCAGATGGTGGGTAAACATATTAAGTTGTTCTTTAATATTCAGATAGTGAGTTAAGGCACAGAGCCTTTATTCAGTATCTTCTATCATCTTACCCCATTAAGAAATTCCTTAACTACACTTACTATGGTGATCATTTAACAATATATACATATACTGAATCATTATGTTGTACACCTGGAACTAATATAATGTTTTATGTCAATTAAATCTCAAACTTTTCAAAAAGGAACTCCTTCCTTATGTCTATTTTAGGAACATTAAAAA
>NW_027816750.1:0-277 GCF_054177405.1 Leptonychotes weddellii | reverse complement strand
TGGGGGTCGGTGACTCAGGGACAGAGTCTCAGTTTGGGAAGATGGAAAGTTCTGGGGACAGGTGGTGGGGACGGCTGCACAACAGTGTGAATGTGCTTAGTGCCCCTGAGCTGTGGGCTTAGAGACGGTGAAGACATTTTATGTTCTGTGTATTTTCCTATGATAAAATTGAAGGGGCACCTGGGTGGCTCTGTTGGTTGAGAGTCTGACTCTCGCTCTCAGCTCAGGTCATGATCTCAGGGTCGTGAGTTCGAGCCCCACATTGGGCTCCATGCCA
>NW_027816749.1:0-277 GCF_054177405.1 Leptonychotes weddellii | reverse complement strand
CTTGCAAGTGCATCCTTGGGCACAGGCCTTCCATCTCCACCAGCTTCCTGCGTGCGGCCAGCCCCGGGCATCGGTCCGTCCCATGGGGCATCCGAGCGCGTGGGGACCCGCAGGTGGGGGGGCCACGCATGGGCCCACGCAGCATGGACTTAGAGCAGCATGCTTAGTACCTGTGGACCGATGATAAGGAATCCAGTGCAGCGTCTGAACCCAGGGGCATTTCCCATCCCAGACGGAGAGGCGGAGCCTTGAGGTCACAACTTGGGAGCATTTACAG
>NW_027816748.1:0-277 GCF_054177405.1 Leptonychotes weddellii | reverse complement strand
TTTATTCATGAGAGTCAGAGAGACAGAAAGGCAGAGGCAGAGAGAGAAGCAGGCTCCCCGCCTAGCAGGGAGCCCGATGCGGGACTCAATCCCAGGACCCTGGGATCATGACCTGAGCCGAAGGCAGACGCTTAACCATCTGAGCCACCCAGGCACCCCCAGCAGGCTTTTTAAAAGAAATGCACAAGCTGATTCCACAATGACTAGGGAAATGTAAAGTACTTAAAATAGTCCTCATTTTCAAGAATTTAAAAAAAAAAATTTTTTTTAGTATTTT
>NW_027816747.1:0-2676 GCF_054177405.1 Leptonychotes weddellii | reverse complement strand
GCTCTAACTAAGATCATCTATGGAGGTCTGTATTTGTACTATAAGATATCTGGGCTGGAAAGTACTAATTGGACGGAAGAGAATGGCTCCGTCTCTCCATTCCACCAACTAAATATTCAGTGAGCGATCATTCTATCGGGTACTCCGTGAAATGGCATCTCAGAACATTTTATGGTACAACGCCAGTAAATTGGATTTCACGCTACAGTATTTTTATTTGAACAGCTCTTTATTATTTAGACTTAATTCTGGGAAAAATAAAAATGCAGGACTAAATATTGGCAGGGCAGTACTGATACTGTCTGGAATGTTCCGTGAAGTGTCCTCAGGTCTTTCCCAAGTGTGTCTGTGCAAAAGCCCCTTTTCTTTCCCTATCGTATCTTTTCCCCTCAGTTCCTTAGGTGCTACATAAATGCAGTGAGTGGGCAATACATTTTATCAAAGATGAGCTGGGTCATGGCTCCCATCGGAGGCTGCTGATTCCTGCTCATTCTGGTTCAAGCGAATCCCGATGTCCTCTCCCTTCTTCCAAATCCCACTCACTGTAAGAGCCCAGGCCCACTGTTCAGAAGCATCACGGGACCTAGAGCTGGACAAAAATGTCTGGAGCCTAGAGGATCCCTGGTTCACTACATATAGTGTGAGGCCCTGGTATTTTTTTTTTTTTTTAATATTTCCTGGGTGATTTGATGACCAGCCAGGGTCGGTAACAACTAGTTTGGCTTTATCAAAGTGTACTGAGGCCTCAGCCTCACCAGGAACTTGCAAGAGATGCAAATTTTCGGTCTCCACCCCATACCCACTGGATCAGAAACTCTGGGAATGGGGACCAGCATTCTGAATATTAATAAGCCCCAGAAGATTCAAGTCTGAGAGCCACTGGTTGATGTCTAAGGGGCCTTTTCTCTAGCCCTAAAGGAGTCTTCAGGTTTTAAATATTCCACAGACATCTGTGATGTCAGTGTAGTCTGGGAGGCACTTAGCAAAGAAAACCAAGACCCAGGAAGTTACATGGCTTGACCAGGTGCGTAGTCACGTAGTGACGCAACCACGGACTAGAAGCTCTGACTCCTGATCCTCAGAACTCGTGCTTATTCTGCGCCGCCAGGAGAGCTTTTCCATCTGTAAAATCTGTAAACATTTACCAGACTCTTAATCGCCCCTTTGAGCACCGACCAAATTCTGCCTTGCCCTACTAAGTAACTTTTCAGTGAGGCAGGGTGTGGCCTCCAGGCGCAAGGCCTGCTGTGGACGTTTGTCCCGCACCACCTGGCAACCTTTCGGGCAAAGCAGCTGCTCCAGCTACCCCTACTTCCGCCACCCCTGGTCCGTCCGCACTAAGCATGGGGTGCCTTAGCTCATGGCTTTCCTCTTCTAGATGAGACACAGAAAACTCACTTCATGTTAATAGAATGAATTGAACATACTCACCTGCCAGTCTGCTTTTTTTTTTTTTTTTAAGATTTTATTTATTTGAGAGGGAGAGAGAGAGAGTGAGAGTGATAGAGCACAAGCTGGGATGGGGGCAGAGGGAGAAGCAGACTCCCCACTGAGCAGGGAGCCCAATGGGGGGCTTGATCCCAGGACCTCTGCAGACTGAGCCACCCAGGCGCCCCTGTCTGCTTTTCTATGGTAACTTTTTCTTTAATATTTTATTGTTGAGTGCCTTATTTGTATTTAAAGGTTTTTAAGGTGTCATGAAACCATCTGTTTCTACTTGGAAGTTTCTTGAGGTAAAATTCCCCTGAAACAATCACCATGGCTAGGTAAGTACTATATTCTGATTGGCTATCCTGGGTCATGTGTCCAACCCTGAACCAATCACCATGGCCAGGTAGGTTCTGTTTTCCGATTGCCTGTCCTGGATACAAACCACCATGGCTAGGTAGGTAGTGTATTCTGCCTGGCTGTCCAGGGTCATGTGTCCATCCCTGAACCAATCACCATAGCCAGGTAGGTAGTGTATTCTGATTGGCTGTACTGGGAACCAGTCACCATGGCCAGGTAGGTAGTATATTCTGATTGGCTATCCTGGGTCATGTGTCCATCCCTGAACCAATCACCATGGCCAGGTAGGTTCTGTTTTCCGATTGCCTGTCCTGGGTACAAACCACCATGGCTAGGTAGGTAGCATATTCAGATTGGCTATCCCGGGTCATGTGTACATCCCTGAACCAATCACCATGCCCAGGTGTGTTCCGTTTTCTGATTGAATGTCCTGGGCACCAATCACCATGGACAGGTAGGTAGCATATTCTGATTGGCTGTCCTGGGTCATGTGCCCATCCCTGAACCAATCACCATGGCCAGGTATGTAGTGTATTCTGACTGGCTGTCCTGGGTCATGTGCCCATCCCTGAACCAATCACCATGGACAGGTAGGTAGCATATTCTGATTGGCTGTCCTGGGTCATGTGCCCATCCCTGAACCAATCACCATAACCAGGTAGGTAGTGTATTCTGATTGGCTGTACTGGGTGCCAATCACCATGGCCAGGTAGGGAGTATATTCTGATTGGCTGTCCTGGGTCATGTGTCCATCCCTGAACCAATCACCATGGCCATGTACGTTCTGGTTTCCGATTGACTGTCCTGGGTACAAACCACCATGGCTATGTAGGTAGCATATTCTGATTCACTGTCCAGGTCATGTGTCCAGCCCTGAACCAATCACCA
>NW_027816746.1:0-277 GCF_054177405.1 Leptonychotes weddellii | reverse complement strand
ATCACATATTTCTAGCCTTGAAAAATACCAAAATTCAAACTTCAAAGCACAGTTTCTGCTGAATGCATAACATTTTCACATAAAGTCAAAAAATCCTCAATCAAACCATCGTAAGTGGGGGGCTGTTTGCCAATGGTTGAATGTAACATTTATGCCATAGTATGCCACTCCAGGCTTCTTTGGCCAGTTCCATGCTCCCTAGTATGCCACTTAAATTCCACTTGAAGTATTTGGTGCCTGGAGAACAATGATGATTCCTGTTGATCTTTACGTTGAT
>NW_027816745.1:0-277 GCF_054177405.1 Leptonychotes weddellii | reverse complement strand
AGGACTTTTGATTCATGCCAGAAGGGGTACACACTGGGAGAAAGGGTAAACTGTGGAAAAAGAGCAGGCACCCCAAGGACTGCATCCTGGTTAGATTACGGTGAGCTGCTCCAGACCAATACCCACCAGAGGAAAAGGGAAGACCCCTTCATCCAGAGCCTCAAATTACTGCTACAATTTTTCACCCATACCATCTAGCATTCGACAAGGAAACAAAAAACAAAAATAAAACTAGGCTTACAAAAATACAAGATGGCATAACCAAGAAAAAGAAAGA
>NW_027816744.1:0-277 GCF_054177405.1 Leptonychotes weddellii | reverse complement strand
AGAATAATACATTTTTAAGTAAATTAAGCTGAATAACAGCCAAAGGGAAGTAGTTAGGCTTGACATTTTTCCTCACAAAACTCATGTGAAAAATGTCAAATTGTCTTGTAAATTAATTAGAAAATCTTAATAGGCACCTGTTTATTTCAAAAACAGGAAAAATCACTTTAATAACTATTTGAATAGAAGTTTTTTTTTTATTCTTATGTTAATCCCCATACATTACATCATTAGTTTTAGATGAAATGTTCCATGATTCATTGTTTGTGCATAACAC
>NW_027816743.1:0-277 GCF_054177405.1 Leptonychotes weddellii | reverse complement strand
TCTTTTTCTTTCCAATAGAAATTGCAAGCCAAAAGTTCATTTTACATATTGAATAGTCACAAACTCTCTTACCACAGGCTTGCAGTGATTTCAAAAGTTCAAATCTCTTAAAAATAGGGTTGGATTTTTTAAACCTATTTGATGACAGTCAGCTCAATATCCTAATAGCCATACAATTATTTTTGAGACATGTTTTTCTTTTTAGGTTAATTATAGATATTCTCAATATATCTTCCTTTCATTGGCTCATACTCTTAACTTTATTCTGAACTATACT
>NW_027816742.1:0-277 GCF_054177405.1 Leptonychotes weddellii | reverse complement strand
TAAAAATCATTATCACATGCCGGAGAATGACAGCAGTTTTGATCATACTGTCTAGCCAAAGTCCACTATTCAGGTTGCTTTTTTTTTTAAAGATTTTATTTATTTATTTGAGACAGAGAGAATGAGAGACAGAGAGCATGAGAGGGAGGAGGGTCAGAGGGAGAAGCAGACTCCCTGCCGAGCAGGGAGCCCGATGCGGGACTCCATCCCAGGACTCCAGGATCATGACCTGAGCCGAAGGCAGTCGCTTAACCAACTGAGCCACCCAGGCGCCCCT
>NW_027816741.1:0-277 GCF_054177405.1 Leptonychotes weddellii | reverse complement strand
CAGCCATCAAATAAATGAAATCTTGCCATTTGCAAGGATGTGGATGGAACTAGAGGGTATTATGCCAAGTGAAATAAGTCGATCAAAGACACGTATCATATGATCTCACTGATATGAGGAATTTTTATTTTTATTTTTTTTTAAAGATTTTATTTATTTGACAGAGAGAGACACAGTGAGAGAGGGAACACAAGCAGGGGAGTGGGAGAGGGAGAAGCAGGCTTCCTGCGGAGCAGGGAGCCCGATGCGGGGCTCGATCGCAGGACCCTGGGATCAT
>NW_027816740.1:0-277 GCF_054177405.1 Leptonychotes weddellii | reverse complement strand
ATAATACCCTCTAGTTCCATCCACATCATTGCCAATGGCAAGATTCCATTTTTTTTTTTGATGACTGAGTAATATTTCTGTGTGTGTGTGTGTGTGTGTGTACCCCCCACATCTTCTTTATCCATTCATCTGTCGATGGTCTTTCCATAGTTTGGCTATTGTGGACATTGCTACAGTAAACATTGGGGTGCATGTGTCCCTTCGAATCACTATTTTTGTATCCTTTGGATAAATACCTAGAGTGCAATTGCTGGGTATTTTAAACTTTTTTTAAAAA
>NW_027816739.1:0-277 GCF_054177405.1 Leptonychotes weddellii | reverse complement strand
CAAACAATGAATCATGGAACACTTCATCTAAAACTAATGATGTAATATATGGGGATTAACATAAGAATAAAAATAAATAAATAAATAAATAAATAAATAAATAAATAAATAAAGCAGCTTGGGAAGACTGATAAGATTTGGAGAAGAAATAGGTATTGCTAAAGGAGAAACCCAGACCTGTCCTAATCGGTGAGGACAGATGGCTAAATCATCTGAGGATTAGTCAAAAGCCCGGATTGGTGGATGGCCCCACCCCGAGTTTCTGTCTCAAGGGGTC
>NW_027816738.1:0-277 GCF_054177405.1 Leptonychotes weddellii | reverse complement strand
GAATCATGGAACACTTCATCTAGAACTAATGATGTAATGTATGGGGATTAACATAAGAATAAAAAAAAAAATAGACCTAAAAAGAAACCTGAATTCTACAAAGGGAAGGAAGTCTATAAATTCTAATCAGAAGATGGCTTGCTGAGGTTCCCATTTGATCCTAGCATTCATTCAACACGTTTAAAGACCGCCCTCCCCAACCATTAATAAAAGACAAGTAACGAACTGCATGCTGTACATGCCTGAATTACTAGCCCTTGAGGAGCTAATTTTCAAA
>NW_027816737.1:0-277 GCF_054177405.1 Leptonychotes weddellii | reverse complement strand
AAAAAACAGTATGCAGATGGTGGGTAAACATATTAAGTTGTTCTTTAATATTCAGATAGTGAGTTAAGGCACAGAGCTTTTATTCAGTATCTTCTATCATCTTACCCCATTAAGAAATTCCTTAACTACACTTACTATGGTGATCATTTAACAATATATACATATACTGAATCATTATGTTGTACACCTGGAACTAATATAATGTTTTATGTCAATTAAATCTCAAACTTTTCAAAAAGGAACTCCTTCCTTATGTCTATTTTAGGAACATTAAAAA
>NW_027816736.1:0-2676 GCF_054177405.1 Leptonychotes weddellii | reverse complement strand
TCCCCCCCAATTCTACTCTGTGGTCTTTCTCTTCATTTTCCTTCCGCTCGGGTCACTCCTCTGCTCTCCACATAAGCTCTCACCCTGGCTGCCTTTGCACCACTCACCCCTGCTCCCTCCTGAACACTCCTTATCCAGCTGTCTGTCCAGCTACCATCCGTCCTCGTGGGCCAACCTCAGATCACGGCTTCTCTAGGAGCCGCCAGATCCCATACTTCCCTTAAGGTTCCTCTCACTGTGCTTGTGATGACGTGAGCGCGAATATTACCGCAAGCTCTCCTTGCATCTACTATGCGTAGTCATTAATAAATATTTCTTAAATTCAACAGAACTGGAAACGAATAAAAGAGGGATAATAGTAACTAAACAAAAATACAGAAGAGAAAGGGAGAAGCAAAACACTGAGATTTCTATACCATGAACTCAAAAAGGCTACTTCAGGCAGAGCTATTTGCAGGACACCTACAGCAGAAGGGCTAAGGGCTTTTTTTTTTTTTTTAAATAAATAAATAAAATAAAGAAGAAGAAGAAGGTAGCAGGAGGGGAAGAATGAAGGGGGGGAAATCGGAGGGGTAGACGAACCATGAGAGACGATGGACTCTGAAAAACAAACTGAGGGTTCTAGAGGGGAGGGGGGTGGGAGGATGGGTTGGCCTGGTGATGGGTGTTGAGGGGGGCACGTTCTGCATGGAGCACTGGGTGTTATGCACAAACAATGAATCATGGAACACTACATCTAAAACTAAGGATGTAATGTATGGGGATTAACATAAGAATAAAAAAATAAAAAAAATAATAAAAAAAATAAATAAAATAACACCTTTATTGAGATAATTAGCATACCATAAAATTCACTCCTTTAAAGTGCAATTCAGTGGTTTTTATATTCATGGGGTTGTGCAACCATACTATCTAATTTTAGAACATTTTCATCACCTCAAAAAGAAGCCCTGTACTCCCCATTCCCTCCCCCCTGGACTCTGCAACCATGAATCTCTGTTCTGTCTCTATGGATCGGCCTATTCTGGACAGTTCATAGAACATAATCATACAATACGTGGGCTAAGGGCTTTGTAACTTCAAACAAGAAGCAACCTGTAGGTGCAATTTGCCGGAAAAATCAAGCTTCTAATGTTATCCTCAGTATTAAGATAACGATCAATCAAGACACCACATTAATAAATCCTTGCATAATGTAATCACAGCTGCAGCCGGGTGGGTTGCTGAAGCTGTCTTTTTTTCTCTCGTGTAGGTATGGATTCAGCTTAGTGGGCATCTGAGCACCTGAGCAACAATGATGAACAGCGCTCAGAAATCATCTGAGCCCCTAGAGGGCACTCCCCTCCTTAGGAGACCCAGGCTGGCTGGTTGCGTTGGCTGAAAGGCAATATATACCGATGCTTTCCCTTCATGTCCTTTGCTTCCCGGACGACACAGAGTCCCAGGCAGGCATGAGTCCTAGCACAGCCCCTAAAGTGCTTGCAAGTCGAGCCTCTACTTATCTTTTTGAGCTTCCATGTTCTACGGGTTCCCCCACCTGCTGCACTTGAGCAACAAGGGCAATCTGCCATTCACCGAGTCTACTCACCCAACCAACCCTCTCCCCCAGCGCCACAGCTCCGAGGCGCACTCCGCCTCAACTCTTTTGCTGCTGGTGAATTCCACACAACCTTAAGACCACCCACCCTACAAGGCCTTCTTCTCTGATCAAAAAGCAACCAGGATTACACTATATGTTAACAACTAACTAGAACTTAAATAAAAACTTGAAACATTAAAAAAAAAATAGGCAACCAGGATTGATTAATTTTCTCTCCTCTGACCTTCAATAGTACACATGGGTACCGGACTCTTGGGGCTGAACATGCTCATCCTATGAAATCAAAATCTTAACTGCCTCTCCTGTGAATTCCTCTAGTGCGGGGCAGGTCTTATTTGTCTCGTAAATGAAAAAAAAAAAATGAGGATAAATCCAGAGAGTCAGAGATTAAACCATGCATTGCTTTTACGGGTATAAATTTCAGACTGAGAGCTAATAGGTACAGCACTTTTCAAAATCAGCGTGTGGAGGGCAAGACGATGGAACCTGTCTAGAATGCAGGTTCCAAGGTGCCACCCTCAGGGACTGTTCCTCTGCAAGTCTGGCGCAGGGCTCAGAATCTGCCTGCATCTCAAGCCCTCCAGGAGATTCCACTCAAGGGAACCCGTCCCCACGTTCTGAGCAACTTGCTCGCAGAGATGCAGGCTCTCAGCTGCCATGGCTTCATTTCCACTTCCCAATAGAAAAAGCCAAGTCCAACGAGTTCTGTCATGTTAATAAGAATGATGATTCGTAGCACTTGCTCTCAATCATTTACAAAACCTCCTTCCTGCCCCAATACGGTTGCTTAGGAGTGAGAGACGCGTGGCGTGAAGACAGGCACCACAGTGACTGTGTCATGCTATCGTCTGCCAGGAAATGTGTCACCCCTGGCCAGCCACACTGGGAGGCAGGTTTCTCGTCATAAAAATGAGATGGCTGGAGCGGAATGAGCTTCTTTCTCACTCGAAAATTCCACGCTTCTGTTACTGCCGTTCGCCTTCCCTTCACTGCAGCAGTCCGATCCTGGCTCGTGCCTTTCCCTGCGCCTCCCGGCGTCCACCCTGTCCTCGGAGCACATCACACGCCTGCACGCC
>NW_027816735.1:0-277 GCF_054177405.1 Leptonychotes weddellii | reverse complement strand
AGAAAACAGGCAGGGAGTTCATACCAACTCCAGCTCGGGGACTCCAGGGGGTCTGCCCAGCTTGTTGGGGGCGGGCAGCAGGGGCAGGGAAGCAGCAGGCGTGGGGGGAGTTGGGGGTGCGGGTGGGGGTCATGACCAGCATTGGCTGTCTTCTGGACTTCCCCCTCCTTTCTGGGCTCTCACACCGGGCCCTGCTGGTCTCTCTGGGGTGGGGCCCCTCCATGGTGAGGGAAGCAAAACATGAGCCCCCTCCCCTCTCTGAGCCTCAGTTTCCCCT
>NW_027816734.1:0-277 GCF_054177405.1 Leptonychotes weddellii | reverse complement strand
ATTTAAAAATGTGCATACCTTTATTAAAAAAACTTTATTGCCAAAAATTTATTTATTTATCTAGTTATTTATTTATTCATTTATTTATTTATTTAAAGACATATTGCTGGGGTGCCTGGTGGCTCAGTCGGTTAAGCGTCTGCCTTTAGCTCAGGTCATGATCTCAGGGTCCTGGGATCTAGCCCCACTGTGGGCTCTCTGATCAGCGGGGAGTCTGCTTCTCTCTCGCCCTCTGCCCCTCCCCCTGCTTGTGCTCTCTCTCTCTGTCTCTCTCTGT
>NW_027816733.1:0-277 GCF_054177405.1 Leptonychotes weddellii | reverse complement strand
AAATAAATAAAAACAGAGATTAATTCATCCACGTTGGCTAACTACCAAGGAGCAGAGAGCAAGTTTATGGAGAATGGGTCCACTGTGCTCAGTCTGTGGGAAGGCGAGAGAGACAGACTAACCCACGACTGACCCAGAGTCCTGAGATTCTAGGAAGGGCAGAGCTGGGGAGGAAGATTGGAGGAGGAACTTACTTCTTCTTTTTTTTTTTTTAAAGGAACTTACTTACGTTTTTTGGCGCAAGACAGCCTAAGACAGCCCTGAAGATTTGAACCTG
>NW_027816732.1:0-277 GCF_054177405.1 Leptonychotes weddellii | reverse complement strand
CTGTCACTGAAGAGTGAGAACATGGACTCACGGCAGAGACAACTGAGCACTGTTTTTGTGCTCTTCTTTGTAATTATATTCAAGTTCCTTCCAAAACAAGGCCCCTGGAGCCCCCAGGTTCAAGTACGTCCCTGAGCTTGGTCCACTGCTGTCTTGTATTCATGCTTGGGTATTCGTTCACCAACTTTAAACCCCAAGATAGACGATGTGACACAGCAGGACTCCCTCTTCCGTGGCAGGAGTCCTCCGCTGACTTCAGAGGAGGTAGGGGCAGCCA
>NW_027816731.1:0-277 GCF_054177405.1 Leptonychotes weddellii | reverse complement strand
ATGCTTCTCCTCTAAGCGTGTGAGGCCCCATGTCAGCACTGTCCCCAGGGCAGGGAGCAGAAGCACGAAGACATCAGTGAGCCTGTCCCCTATGGCCTACAGTGTGGGTCCCTAGAAGACTGGTCTCTCTGTCTCTCTGTGCCACCATCTCTGTCTCTCACCCCATGTCCTTCCTCTGTCAGCTGAGTCTCTGTCCACAATCCTGGAGGGGAAGGCACGCGCTCGCTCTTTCTTTCTCTATCCATGACCTCGGGCTGTGGATCCAAGTGGACTGTGT
>NW_027816730.1:0-277 GCF_054177405.1 Leptonychotes weddellii | reverse complement strand
TCTTTTTCTTTCCAATAGAAATTGCAAGCCAAAAGTTCATTTTACATATTGAATAGTCACAAACTCTCTTACCACAGACTTGCAGTGATTTCAAAAGTTCAAATCTCTTAAAAATAGGGTTGGATTTTTTAAACCTATTTGATGACAGTCAGCTCAATATCCTAATAGCCATACAATTATTTTTGAGACATGTTTTTCTTTTTAGGTTAATTATAGATATTCTCAATATATCTTCCTTTCATTGGCTCATACTCTTAACTTTATTCTGAACTATACT
>NW_027816729.1:0-277 GCF_054177405.1 Leptonychotes weddellii | reverse complement strand
AGCACATGAGAGGGGGAGGGTCAGAGGGAGAAGCAGACTCCCTGCCGAGCAGGGAGCCCGATGCGGGACTCGATCCCAGGACTCCAGGATCATGACCTGAGCCGAAGGCAGTCGCTTAACCAACTGAGCCACCCAGGCGCCCCAGACTTAAAAGAATCTTAAGGGGGGAGAAATTGGATATTCATCCCTTTTTTTTTTTAATGAATATGCCACAAAAATATTTGAAATATTCTTTATGTATATAAAACATCATTTAGAATTTTTTAAATTTTTTATT
>NW_027816728.1:0-277 GCF_054177405.1 Leptonychotes weddellii | reverse complement strand
TCATTATCACATGCCGGAGAATGACAGCAGTTTTGATCATACTGTCTAGCCAAAGTCCACTATTCAGGTTGCTTTTTTTTTTTTTTTTAAAGATTTTATTTATTTATTTGAGACAGAGAGAATGAGAGACAGAGAGCATGAGAGGGAGGAGGGTCAGAGGGAGAAGCAGACTCCCTGCCGAGCAGGGAGCCCGATGCGGGACTCCATCCCAGGACTCCAGGATCATGACCTGAGCCGAAGGCAGTCGCTTAACCAACTGAGCCACCCAGGCGCCCCT
>NW_027816727.1:0-277 GCF_054177405.1 Leptonychotes weddellii | reverse complement strand
CCCATAGTCTATTATCCAGCCACCCCATCCCTCCCACCCCCCACCACTCCAGCAACCCTCAGTATGTTTCCTGATATTAAGAATTCCTCATATCTGTGAGATCATATGATACATGTCTTTCTTTGATTGACTTATTTCGCTTAACATAATACCCTCCAGTTCCATCCACGATGTTGCAAATGGCAAGATTTTTTTTTTTGATGGCTGCCTAATATTCCGTTGTATATATATACCACATCTTCTTTAACCATTCATCTGTTGATGGACATCTTGGCTC
>NW_027816726.1:0-277 GCF_054177405.1 Leptonychotes weddellii | reverse complement strand
AAAAATGTGCATACCTTTATTAAAAAAACTTTATTGCCAAAAATTTATTTATTTATCTAGTTATTTATTTATTCATTTATTTATTTATTTATTTAAAGACATATTGCTGGGGTGCCTGGTGGCTCAGTCGGTTAAGCGTCTGCCTTTAGCTCAGGTCATGATCTCAGGGTCCTGGGATCTAGCCCCACTGTGGGCTCTCTGATCAGCGGGGAGTCTGCTTCTCTCTCGCCCTCTGCCCCTCCCCCTGCTTGTGCTCTCTCTCTCTGTCTCTCTCTGT
>NW_027816725.1:0-2676 GCF_054177405.1 Leptonychotes weddellii | reverse complement strand
TATCTGTATAACTTCTTTATAAATTAATATTTTTGTAAATCTCCAAAGAAACATATGGAGTGTGACTCATTGAGTCATTATTTTGGCAAAATTTTTGGAATGCCTACCCACTTATGATATGAATACATAAATAAAATAGACAAAAAAAGAGGGTGGAAACAGCCAAATCATTAATTGATAAATACCTAAGCAAAAGGTGGTGTCACCATACAATGGAATATAATTCATCGTAAAAATCAGTGCAGTACTTATACATGCTACAACATATTTAAACCTTAAAGACACGAGACTGAGTGAAAGATAAAAGTTCACATAATTACATTTATATGAATATCTGGACTAGGTAAAGTCATAGAAACAGAGAGCAAGTTAATGGTTGCTAGATGAAAGTTGGAGGAAAAATAGAGGACAGATTTGTTAATGGATACACAGGTTTGTTTGTTTTTTTATTATGTTATGTTAGTCAACAGAGAATACATCATTAGTTTTTGATGTGGTGATCCACGATCCATTGGGCAATACATGCCCTCCTTAATACCCATCACCAGGCTAACCCATCCCCTAACCCCTCCCATCTAAAACCCTGTTTGTTTCTCAGAGTCCATAGTCTCTCATGGTTCATCTCTCCCTCCAATTCCCCCCCCTTCATTTTTCCCTTCCTTCTTCTAATGTCCTCTGTGTTGTTCCTTATGTTCCACAAATAAGGGAAACCATATCATAATTGACTTTCTCTGCTTGACTTATTTCATTTAGCATAATCTCCTCCAGTCCCATCCATGTTGATGTAAAAGTTGGGTATTCATCCTTTCTGATTGCTGAGTAATATTCCTTTGTATATATGAACCACATCTTCTTTATCCATTTATCTGTTGAAGGGCATCTCGGCTCTTTCCACAGTTTGGCTATTGCAGACATTGTTGCTATAAACTTTGGGGTGCATATGGCCCTTCTTTTCACTACATCTGTGTCTTTGGGGTAAATACCCAGGAGTGCAATTACTAGGTCATATGGTAGCTCTATTTTTAACTTTGTGAGGCACCTCCACACTGTTTTTCAAAGTGGCTGTACCAACTTGAAATTCCCACAAACAGTGTAAGAGGATTCCCCTTTCTCCACAACCTCTCCAACATTTGTTGTTTCTTGCCCCATCAATTTTTGCCATTCTAACTGGAGTAAGATGGTATCTCAATGTGGTTTTGATTTGAATTTCCCTGATGGCTAATGATGATGAACATTTTTTCATGTGTCTGTTAGCCATTTGTATGTCTTCTTCAGAGAAGTGTCTTTTCATGTGTTCTGCCCATTTTTTGACTTGATTATTTGTTTTTTGGGTGTTGAGTTTGAGAAGTTCTTTCTAGATCTTGGATACCAGCCCTTTATCTGTAGTGTCATTTGCAAATATCTTCTCCCATTCTGTGGGTTGTCTCCTTGTTTTGTTGACTGTTTCCTTTGCTGTGAAGAAGCTTTTTATCTTGATGAAGTGCCAAAAGTTCATTTTTGCATGTTTCCCTTGCCTTTGGAGATGTATCTTGAAAGAAGTTGCTGTGACCAATGTCAAAGAGGTTACTGCCTGTGTTCTCCTCTAGGATTTTGATGGCTTCCTGTCTCACATTGAGGTCTTTCATCCTTTTTGAGTTTATCTCTGTGTATGGTGTTTAGAGAATGGTTGAGTTTCATTCTTCTGCATGTGGCTGTCCAATTTTCCAAGCACCATGTATTGAAGACACTGTCTTTTTTCCATTGCTTATTTTTTCCTGCTTTGTCGAAGATTATTTGACCATAGAGTTGAGGGTCCGTATCTGGGCTCTCTATTCTGTTTCATTGGTCTATATGTCTGTTTTTGTGCTAGTACCATGCTGTCTTGGTGATCACAGCCTTGTAATATAGCTTGAAAGTGGGCAACGTGATGCCCCCAGGTTTGTTTTTCCTTTTCAACATTTCCTTGGCGATTCAGAATCTTTTCTGGTTCCATACAAATTTTAGGATTGTTTGTTCCAGCACTTTGAAAAATGTCACTGGAATTTTGATTGGGATGACATTGAAGGTGTAGATTACTCTGGGCAGCATGGACATTTTAACAATATTTATTCTTCTGATCCATGAGCATGGAATATTTTTCCATCTTTTTGTGTCTTCTTCAATTTCTTTCATGAGTGTTCTGTAGTTCCTAGAGTATAGATCTTTTACCTCTTTGGTTAGGTTTATTCTGAGGTATCTTATGGTTTTTGGTGCTATTGTAAATGGAATCGTTTCTCTAATTTCTCTTTCTACAATTGCGTTGTTAATGTATAAGAAAGCAACTGATTTCTGTGCATTGATTTTGTATCCTGCCACATTACTGAATTGCTATATGAGTTCCAGTAATTTGGGGGTGGAGTCTTTTGGATTTTCCACATAAAGTATCATGTCGTCTGTGAAAAGAGAGAGTTTGACTTCTTCTTTGCCAATTTGAATACCTTTCATTTCTTTTTGTTGTGTGATTGCTGTTGCTAGGACTTCTCGTACTATATTGAACAATAGTGGTGAGAGTGGGCATCCTTGACGTCTTCCTGATCTTAAGGGAAAGCTCTCAGCTTTTCTCCATTGAGGATGATATTTGCTGTGGGTTTTTCATAGATGGATTTTATGAACTTGAGGAATATTCCCTCTATCCCTATACTCTGGAGAGTTTTAATC
>NW_027816724.1:0-277 GCF_054177405.1 Leptonychotes weddellii | reverse complement strand
GGTTCAGCTTGACACCATCTCCATGACGAGCCTTGAGCAGCCTTCCACAGCCACGCGCAGAGTCAAAAATGAGAAGCGATGCATGACACAAACTCTACATGATTAAAATTATCCCACCCCCACCTCTATGACAAAACATAAGTGCCAACATATAGTGGCTTAATTCAGTGGTTCTTGATGTGTGGTTCTGGCTCCCTGCGTCCCTTTCAAAGGTTTTGCAAAGTCCAAACTATTTTCTTCACACTTGTTTGCTGTGTGGACATGTATATTGAGCACA
>NW_027816723.1:0-277 GCF_054177405.1 Leptonychotes weddellii | reverse complement strand
CTCTCTGTCCCAAATAACTAAATAAAATCTTTATTATATATATATATATATATATTTTTTTTTTAGATTTCTAGATATATGTATATCTAGAAAATCATTGCCTAATCCAAGGTCACAAAGATTTTCCCTTATAGTTTCTTGTAGAAATTTTACAATTTTAGGCTTTATATGTGGTTCTATAATCCAATTACAGTACACTTTTGTATCTGGTGCAAGATATAAATTAAAGTTTCTTTTTCTTTTGCATATGGGTATTTAATTATTCTGACATCATTCA
>NW_027816722.1:0-277 GCF_054177405.1 Leptonychotes weddellii | reverse complement strand
AAACAGTTTGTGTAAGATGAGCATTCTCTTTTTCAAATGTTGGATAAAATTTACCAATGAAACAATGGCAGGCTTAGAGTTTTCTTTGTAGCGTGGTTTGTTACAAGAGATTTAACTTCTTTAATTGATGTTGGGTTATTTAGATTTTCAATTATGTCAATTTCATCTAAATTATTGAATTTACTGGCATAGAGTTGTTTATAATATGTCTTTATTATCCTTTTAAGGTCTGTGGTGATATGAAGTTTTTGTTTTTTGTTTTTTAATCTTCCTTGGA
>NW_027816721.1:0-277 GCF_054177405.1 Leptonychotes weddellii | reverse complement strand
ATGATGGAGCCATACCAATTTCTACTTGGAATGGAGCATTCAGTGAAAGGGATGCAGAACTTGAATAGCCGAGTATCATTTCTCAAAGGACTGTTACACAAGCCAGTTACTACTTCCATATAGTCTCTTACAGTTTTTGTTACTCTTCTCTTCTCGAACAGATGGGTCTAAATACTTCTTGATTGAGGGCTTGCTAGAAGTAATAAATACCCAAGGTTAATTAGCAGGGACTAATTTTTCTAAGCAGTTCTAACTATACCCAGCTAGTGAGAAGGTG
>NW_027816720.1:0-277 GCF_054177405.1 Leptonychotes weddellii | reverse complement strand
GTTTTCTTTCTTTAAAGAGTGCTGCATTTTGTCCTGGCAGGCAATTTATTCATGAGCAGATCATCTCGATCTTTTCAAGACTTGGTTTGGGCCTTATACAGTAGCTCTTTCTCTTGACCTCATATAGTTCATTCCCTTTTTTAGTTATTGCTGAATGCTTTCAGTGTTTAATGAGGTCTCTCCATTTTGAATGGTCAAATCTGTAATGTCTCTCAGCACTGAGTGACCTCCAGAATCTTTATTCATCTCACACCTCTTTATATGTTTTCTCTAAATA
>NW_027816719.1:0-277 GCF_054177405.1 Leptonychotes weddellii | reverse complement strand
CGTATGTATGTTTGTGTATATATAACATATGCATATATAATGTATATGTGGTTGTATATATACATGTGTATGTATATAGGTATCCTTGTGAACTCTATATTTTAAAGGAACTTTATGTGAAATCATACTGATATAAGTGTAAAGCTGTAGTTTGTTTTTTTTTTTAATTTTATTATGTTATGTTAGTCACCATACAATACATCATTAGTTTTTGATGTGGTGATCCACGATCCATTGTTTTCGTATAACACCCAGTGCCCTCCTTAATACCCATCAC
>NW_027816718.1:0-277 GCF_054177405.1 Leptonychotes weddellii | reverse complement strand
CTTTACAAGCCAGGAAAGGTGGGAGTTGAGCAAACAGACCCCAGGTAGATGTGACCTGAAGGCCGTGCAGACGTATGCGCAGCGCAAAGGTTCTTTATTGACTGAACGTCTGCAAGGATGCCCCCTGGGCCGGGCAAGGGCAGGAGACCGATGGGACACATGAGGGACCACAGCTCCCCCAGCAGGACCTGGAGCACAGCGGACGTTAGATGCTGTGATGGCGGGGACAGGAGGGCAGCCCCAAGAGCCCGGGGGTGGGAGGACGCTGCGCGGGCGG
>NW_027816717.1:0-277 GCF_054177405.1 Leptonychotes weddellii | reverse complement strand
AGAAACAGGCTTTGTTGAATGAACATGGTGCAGCTCAGGAACAACTAAATAAACTAAGAGATTCGTATGCTAAATTACTGGGTCATCAAAATCTAAAGCAAAAAATCAAGCATGTTGTGAAACTGAAAGATGAAAATAGCCAACTCAAATCGGAGGTGTCAAAACTCCGCTCTCAGCTTGCTAAAAGAAAACAAAGTGACACAAAACTACAGGAGGAATTGAATAAAGTTCTTGGTATCAAACACTTTGATCCTTCAAAGGCTTTTCTTCATGAAAG
>NW_027816716.1:0-277 GCF_054177405.1 Leptonychotes weddellii | reverse complement strand
TGCAGGTTTATAAGTGAGCATTAGTTTCCAAATAATTTGGGTAAATACCAAGGGGCACAATTGCTGTATCATGTGGTAAGAATATGTTTAGTTTTTTGTTTGTTTGTTTGTTTGTTTGTTTTTTTGCATTTCTTGAAATGGTTTATTCTTTTAATTTGCATACATTTATTTATTTATTTATTTATTTATTTTTATTCTTATGTTAATCCCCATACATTACATCATTAGTTCTAGATGAAGTGTTCCATGATTCATTGTTTGTGCATAACACCCAGTG
>NW_027816715.1:0-277 GCF_054177405.1 Leptonychotes weddellii | reverse complement strand
TTTAATCTTTAGTCTTCATTTTGTATCATATTGCTTGATTTGTTAATATTTGAACTGTCTTTGCATCCCTGGGATAAGTTCCATTTAATCATGATGAATGATCCTTTTAATGTATTCCTGAATGAAGTTTGCTAATATTTTGTTGAGAGTTTTTGTATTCATCAGGGATATTGGTCTGTAGTTTTTTCTTTCTTTCTTTCTCTTTCTTTCTTTCTTTCTTTCTTTTTTCATAATGTATTTGTCTGGTTTCAGTAGCAGGGTAATTCTGACTGCATAG
>NW_027816714.1:0-2676 GCF_054177405.1 Leptonychotes weddellii | reverse complement strand
AGAGGGTACATACCTCAATATCAAAAAGCCATCTATGAAAAACCCACAGCAAATATCATTCTCAATGGGGAAAAACTGAGAGCTTTCCCCCTAAGGTCAGGAACACGGCAGCGATGTCCACTATCACCACTGCTCTTCAACATAGTATTAGAAGTCCTAGCCACAGCAATCAGACAACAAAAAGAAATAAAGTCATCCAAACTGGCAAAGAAGTCAAACTCTCACTCTTTGCAGATGATATGATACTTTATGTGGAAAACCCCAAAGACTCCACCCCAAAACTGCTAGAATTCATAAAGGAATTCAGTAAAGTGGCAGGATAGAAAATCAATGCACAGAAATCAGTGGCATTCCTATACAACAACAACAAGACAGAAGAAAGAGAAATTAAGGAGTCGATCCCATTTACAATTGAACCCAAAACCTTAAGATACCTAGGAATAAATCTAGCCAAAAGGCAAAGAATTTGTACTCAGAAAACTATAAAATACTCATGAAAGAAATTGAGGAAGATACAAAGAAATGGAAAAAAGTTCCATGCTCATGGATTGGAAGAACCAATATTGTGAAGATGTCAATGCTACCTAGAGCAATCTACACATTTAATGCAATCCCTATCAAAATACCATCCACTTTTTTTAAAGAAATGGAACAAATAATCCTAAAATTCGTATGGAACGAGAAAAGACCCCAAATTGCCAGAGGAATGTTGAAAAAGAAAAGAAAAGCTGGTGGCATCACAATTCCAGACTTCAAGCTCTATTACAAAGCTATCATCATCAAGGCAGTATGGTACCGGAGAGAGAGAAAAGATGGCAGAGGAGTAGGGGACCCTATTCCAACTGGTCCCCGGAATTGAGCTGGATATCTACCAGACCACTCTGAGCACCCATGAAATCAGTCTGAGATGTAAGAAAATAGATCTGGATCTCTACAAACAGAATATTGCGGGCAGTTGGTTTCAAGTTACAAAGCCAGGGGCTGTGATTCTGTGGGCAGATTTCGGAAGATAAATGGCAGCAGGAAGGAGCCTGGCCGTGGGGATCCTACACCGCTGGTGAGCGATAGCCTCCCGTGCTGGGGACGGACACAGACTCACAGACTGGTAGTGGCAGGTAAAGGACTTTAGGGCAGCTCCTGGGAGGGAAACCCAGAGCGGCGGGGCTGCGTGTGCTAACTGTGAGGGGCTGGTGGTTTTAGAAGCACAAAGGGCAGAAATGTGCCTTGACCAGGAGGGAGGACAGGGAGCACTGCAGAGAGGCACACAATCCAGGACACTGCAGTTTATAGCAGCACAAACAGAAAAGGAGACAATGTGGCTTCGAGAGCTCACTGAAGAACAGACTGTGATCTCTCTGCTCTGAGGCAGAGGGTTGGAAACAGTCTCTTCTGCTATTACTCTCGGAAGAGATGCAGAAAGCTGCCAGGGAAAGCCACCAGAGAACAAAAGCCCCCAAAACTGGTTCCCACTAAGCCCATCCCCCACCACGGAGGTCAGGACAACTCGGCCCAAACAGGGTTGCCTGCACAACAGCGGGGCAGGCCCCTCCCCCAGAAGACAGGCTGGGGAAACAAGAGGCCAGCAACCCTAAGGTCCCTAGAAAACAGGTGCATCTTGCTTGGGTTCTGGTCAATAATTTCAACTCTATACATTCCCTCAAGCACCCATCAACAAAATGACTAGGAGGAGGAGCCCCCAAAATAGAAAAGACTCAGAGATTATGATTTATGCTGCAGATTTACAAATGGATACAGATATAACCAAGATGTCAGAGATGGAATTCAAGTTAGCAATTGTGAAGACAATAGCTAGGTTGGAGAAATCAATTAATGGCAACATAGAGTCTCTAAGGGCAGAAATGAAAGCTGAATTGGCAGAAATTAAAAATGCTATCAATGAGATCCAATCCAATCAAGATAATCTAACAGCTAGGGTAAGTGAGGCAGAAGAGCGAATAAGTGACCTGGAAGACAGTTTAATAGATAAAAAGGGAAAACAGGAGGCCAGGGAAAAACAACTCAGAATCCATGAAAATAGAATCACAGAAACAAGTGACAACATGAAGTGTTCCAATATCAGAATACTTGGAATCCCAGAGACAGTGGAGAGAGAGAGAGGACTAGAAGATGTATTTGAGCAAATCGTAGCTGAGAACTTACCAAATTTGGGGAACAAAACAAACATTTGTGTCCTAGAGGCAGAGAGGACCCTTCCCAAGATCAAGGAAAATAGGCCAATACCCTGTCATATAATAGTAAAACTTGCAAATCTTAGAACCAAGGAAACCATCTTCAGGGCAGTTAGAGGGGAAGAGATTCCTTATGTACAGGGGGAGGAACATCAGAATAACGTCAGACCTATCCACAGAGACCTGGCAAGCCAGAAAGGGCTGGCAAGACATATTCAGGGTACTAACAAGAAGAACATGCAACCAAGAATACTTTATCCGGCAAGGCTGTCATTTAGAATGGATGGAGGATACAGAGCTTCCACGACTGGCAGAAACTGAAAGAATATGTGACCACTAAGCCAGCCCTGCAAGAAAAATGAAGGCAGTTCTATAAAAGGAGAAAGACCCCAAGAGTGATCTACAACAGAAATTTACAGGGACAATCTATAAAAACAATGTCTTCACAGACAACATGATGACAATTGATTCATGTCTTTCAATAATC
>NW_027816713.1:0-13562 GCF_054177405.1 Leptonychotes weddellii | reverse complement strand
TGTCATTTAAAGTCTTTATTTCCTTGTTGATCTTTTGCTTAGACGATCTGTCCATTTCAGTAAGGGGGCTGTTAAAGTCCCCCACTATTACTGTATTGTTGTCAATGTGTTTCTTGCTTTTATTATTAATTGGCTTATATAGTTGGCTGCTCCCATGTTAGGGGCATAGATATTTACAATTGTTAGATCCTCTTGTTGGATAGACCCTTTAATTAGGACATAGTGTCCTTCCTCATCTCTTATTACAGTCATTGGTTTAAAATCTGATTTGTCTGTTATAAGGATTGCCACCCCAGCTTTCATTTGGTGTTCATTAGCATGGTAAATGGTTTTCCACCCCCTCACTTTCAATCTGGGGGTGTCTTTGGGTCTATAATGAATCTCTTGCAGACAGCATATTGATGGGTCTTGTTTTTTTTTTATCCAATCTGTTAGCCTGTGTCTTTTGATTGGGGCATTTAGCCCATTTACATTCAGGGTAACTATTTAAAGATATGAATTTAGTGTCATTGTATTGCCTGTAAGGTGATTGTTACTGTATATTGTCTGTGTTCCTTTCTGATCTATGTTACTTTTAGGCTCTCTCTTTGCTTAGAGGACCCCTTTCAATATTTCTTGTAGGGCTGGTTTCATGTTTGCAAATTCCTTTAGTTTTTGTTTGCCCTGGAAGCTTTTTATCTCTCCTTCTATTTTCAATGAAAACCTAGCTGGATATAGTAATCTTGGCTGCATATTTTTCTCATTTATTGCTCTGAATATATCCTGCCAGTCCTTTCTGGCCTGCCAGGTCTCTGTGGATAGGTCTCTTGCCTATCTAATGTTTCTACCATTGCAGGTTACATATCTCTTCTCTTAAGCTGCTTTCAGGATTTTCTCTTTGGCTCTGAGACTGATTAGATGTCAAGGTGTTGACCTATTTTTATTGATTTTGAGGGGGGTTCTCTGTGCCTCCTGGATTTTGATGCCTGTTTCTTTACCCAAATTAGGGAAGTTCTCTGCTATAATTTGCTCCAATATACCTTCTGCCCCTCTCTCTCTTTCTTCTTCTTCTGGAATCTCAATTATTCTAATATTGTTTCATCTTATGATATCACTTATCTCTTGAATTCTGCCCTCGTGATCCAGTAGTTTTTATCTCTTTTCCTCAGCTTCTTTATTTTCCATCATTTGGTCTTCTATATCACTAATTCTATCTTCTGCCTCATTTATCCTAGTAGTTAGAGCCTCCATTTTTTATTGCACCTCATTAATAACTTTTTTTAATTTCAACTTGGTTAGATTTTAGTTCTTTTATTTCTCCAGAAAGGGTTTCTCTAAGATTTTCCATGCTTTTTTCAAGCCCAGCTAGTATCTTTAAAATCATCATTCTAAACTGTAGTCCCGACATCTTACTAATGTCCGTATTGATTAGGTCCATGGCAGTTGGTACTGCCTCTTGTTCTTTTTTTGGAGGTGATTTCTTCCATCTTGTCATTTTATCCAGAGGAGTATAGATGAATGAGAGAACAAAATGCTAACAGGGTAACAACAAACCCAGAAAAATATACACTAAAGAAATCAGAAGAGACCTGTGACCAGGGGGAAAAAAGGGGGAAAGAAAGAAAAAAGAAAAAAGAAAAAGAAAAAGATAGAACAAACAGACAAACAAACAGACAAAAGAAAACCAGAACACAATCACATATGATCAGGCTGGTGCCTAGATCAGTGCCACAAACTAGATTTTGGGCGTATTTTGATCTGTTAGAAGAAACTGCCTCCCAAAATTTTAAAGAAAGAAAAACTTATATATGTACACAAATAAGGGTAAATACAATGAAGGGATGGAATATGACTGTAAATATGAAAATTATAAAAGATTTATAAAAGGAATTGATGCGATAAGCAGTTGATTGAAAAAAGAGGGAAGAGGATTTAATAAAAAAAAGGGAGAGAATATGATCAGGTAGGAGACTAGAACAAAGCCGTACACTAGAGATTTAGGCTATATTTTGTTCTGTTAGAAGAAACTGTATCCCAAAATTTTAAAGAGAGAACAACTTATATATATATACACCAAAAATAAGGTTAACTACTACAAAGGGATAGAATATGACTCTTCCAGAAAGTGGTCACTTTTCTGTTCAGAGAGTTGCTGCTATTCTTTTCTTCCATCTCCTATTGAGTTTGTAGGTGTTCAGAATGGTTTGATCCCTATCTAGCTGAATTCCTGGGACCAGACGAAATTTAGGTCTCCTACTCCTCTGCCATCTTGTTCCTCTCTAGCATTCTCTTAAGTAATGGTCAGGTAGCCCTCTCCAGAATACAGCTAGTTTAAAGAAAGTGTAAATTGTTCTGTTTCTGTTGATATCCTCTATTGTGGTAGAGACTTCCAAGTAGGTGGGACCCTCTGGTTGAGTCAGAATTCCTTTTACTAGTGACACATTAGCATGGTGGTGGATAATGAGACACTGGGTGTGATCCTTGTTCAAATTCAGAGCTACATCCTACAGGCCAGCTTTGGTTCAGAGACAGATTTTAAATATATAATTTTAATTCATTTTAATGTCAAATTTATAACATAATGATGAAACATATGATGAAACAATAGAATAAAAATAATTTGTAACCTATATGAAATCCTTTTACTGTGTTTACTTATGCATTTCTACAGTTTAAAACCATAATATTATTGCACATCAAATAAATTCAAGCAATAATCTAGACACAGGTATTATGTTACCATTTTTCCTAAGTAAACTAAAGTCACCCTAAATAAATCAATCAAAACTCCTAAGATGTTTTTATATGGAGCTTTCCTGAAGCAAAGTTCTTTGTATCAAAAAAAAAATTGCCAGAGGCTTTTGGCTAATAACTGTTAAATACTTAATGACTCTTAAAAGCCTGAGTCTCCAGCTTTGGTTTATTCTTAAGCATCCAAACCTTTGTTTGACCTTGAATCCAAATCCTTAGTGGCCTCAAAATTGGTTGTTTTCTCCTCTCCTCCTTTGTATTACTTCAGATATTAGCTCTTCAAAATATATGACATGATGTCACAATTAAGAATTTAAGAAATTCAATCCCAGCTTCTTACCACAAATGTTTTAACAACAAAAATGAATTAATATGTATGTGTCATCTTAGGTTTAAATGATGGCTTGGTAATAGATAATGGGTATTTATCAACATGCATGATCTTGTAAAAACATTAAAACATTAAAGTACTGTAGTCTTTTTCCTAATTTTTTTTTGTAAATAAGCATTTTGATCATTAAAATCTTTATAAAGAAGTTATACTTCGGGCGCCTGGGTGGCTCAGTTGGTTAAGCAACTGCCTTCGGCTCAGGTCATGATCCTGGAGTCCCAGGATTGAGTCCCACGTCAGGCTCCCTGCTCGGCGGGGAGTCTGCTTCTCCCTCTGATCCTCCCCCTCTCATGCTTTCTGTCTCCCATTCTCTCTCAGATAAATAAATAAAATCTTAAAAAAAAAAAAAAGAAGTTATACTTCTTGGGGTGCCAGGGTAGCTCAGTCAGTAAGCATCTGCCTTCTGCTCAGGTCCTGATCCTGGGGTCCTAGGATTGAGCCCCAGCCTTAATGTGGGCCCCCTGCTCAGTGGGGAGCCTGCTTCTCCTTCTTACTTTGGCCTTCCCCGTCTTCCCCCACTCTTTGTGCTCTCTCTCTCAAATAAATAAAATCTTAAAAAAAAAAGGTTATACTTCTTTGTAATTATATTTACCATTGTATCTAATTTCAATGATACAATGAAATAAATTAATTAGGCAGCAATGTATTATCTGCAAGATCAAATGCCATCCTATTCTTTTACATTCTTTTATTTAGCTTTCAGCCCTCATTTTTCTTTAGAGAGAAAAGTTATCATAAATTCTCAGTAAGCTTCTGAGACTCATGATTTTAGGTTGTAGTTGGGAAGTGATTTAGGAGATTTAAAATGCAATACAAAGGCCATTCTTAGAATATGATTTCTCATGCAATCTGAATTAGAAACCCTTTGTAAACCTCTCTTAGAATATCTAAAAATCTATGTGATTGCTTCAAACATCAGTTCTAACAACAAAATTCTTTTTAATTCTTGTGGCCAAAAAAAAAAGGTCTCAATTACACCTATATTGCAAATTACTCTAAACCTTCTTGATTCACAACCTTAACATTTTAGTATCAGGCTAGATGATACTCAAATACCTAGGTTATGATGAGTAAATGTACAATTATTGAGATCTGTAAAAGGTATCATATTTTAAAAACACATATCATGTGTTTTATTTTTTATTTTTTTTTTTAAAGTTTTTATTTCAATTCCAGTTAGTTAACATACCCTGTTACATTTGTTTAAGGGGTACAACATAGTGATTTAACAATTCCTATATCATGTTTTAAAAGTGGACTAAAAAAGGAAACTAATACTTACTAATATTCACAATATCTTAAAACTCAACAAGCAGGAGGTTAAATTACATTTACATCAGGCCCAAAATGATTTTACTTTTTACAAAAGGTTATATAAGGTTATAAAAGGTTAGATCTATCAAATTGTCTCAGGAAAAATTTTGGAATAAAATCTTGTCTGTTACCCATGTTACAGATAGAAAAGGGTCAGAAAATTATAAATCATAAGACACGGTTGCTGTTGAAATAAAAACAGTGCCTCAATCTCCTGACTTCTAAGTCAACACAAGATAAACTACACATGTTCCCTTGCATATGAGAAAGAAACAATCAGAAATAATAGTTGAAAAAAGAAGTATAAATAGGAGTAGATATAGATCTAGTTATGTATAATTATAGATAGATTTCTAGCTATAATCTAGAGATTATATATTCATATATTTAATTATATATATTATTTGCATCCTTACAAAGGGTAGCAGAATGTGCCACCCCAAAATATGCTTCTTTGGCGTAGTATTTTGAGTTGATTATTTTGAGAAACTGCAGATACAAAGGAAACTTAAAAATAGAGAAGTTATCTTTTTATAAGGGAAATCTACATTAGAAAGGGGGCCTATACTAGGAAAAGAGCTATTACTAGAGATAAATTTCTCATCTGAGAGACTTACTTGCAGGGCAACCTCTGTTTATGAAACATTTCTTTTTCTCACTTTCCCTTGAATTGCCTTCTGTTTGAGGCCCTAGTCCCCTATCTGTTCCTTTCATTAACTCAGAATGTTATATAAGCCTCAATCATCTGGCTGTCTTATGAGTCTCATATCTCTGTGGGACTCCTGCATGTATGTACTTACATCATTAAAATTGCTTTTTTTTCTCCTATTAACCATTTATTATGGCGGTGTGTGGAAAGGTATCTCAGCCAAGAACCTAGAAGGATAAAGCGAAAACTATTTTTCCTCACCTACACTTATGGCAAAATATGAATATTAATTATTGAACCATCTAATGAGCTATCATTAAACTCTTGCTACTGTAATTCACTTAATTCATTAGATCAGTATTTAATGCAGCACCTGAGATATTATGTATGACTTGGAAAAGAATAAAAACTAATGTAAGACCTGACTGCTATTCTTGTTTTTTTTTTTTAATTTAAATTCATTAACCAACATTTAGTACACCATTAGTTTCAGATGTAGTATTCAATAATTTATCAGTTGTGTATAACACTCTATGCTTATCACATCACATGCCCTCCTTAATGCTCATCACCCAGTTACCCCATTCCCTCACCCACCTCTCCTCAAGAAACCCTCAGTTCGTTTCCTATAGTTAAGAGTCTCTCATGGTTTGTCTCCTTCTCTGATTACTACCCATTAAGTTTTCCGTCCCTTCCCCTATGACCCTCTGTGTTGTTTCTTCCTTTTCATATATAAGTGAAACCATATGATAATTGTCTTTCTCTGATTGACTTGTTTTGCTCAGCATAATACCCTCCAGTTCCATTCACATCAATGTAAATGGTTAAGTATTCATCCTTTCTGATGGCTGAGTAATACTCTGTTGTAATACACACACACACACACACACACACCACATCTTCTTTATTCATTCATCTGTCAGTGGACATCTCGGCTCTTTCCACAGTTTGGTTATTGTGGATATTGCTGCCATGTATATTGTGGTGCAGGTGCCCCTTCGGATAACTACATTTGTATCTTTGGGTAAATACCCAGTAGTACAATTGCTAGGTCAAAGGGTAGCTCTATTTTTAACTTTTTGAGGAACCTCCATACTGTTTTCCAGAGTGGCTGTACCAGCTTGCATTCCCAACAGTGTAAGAGGATTCCCTTTTCTCTACATCCTCGCCAACATTTGTTGTTTCCTGTTTTGTTAATTTTAGCCATTCTGACTGTTTTGAGATGGTATCTCATTGTGGTTTTGATTTGTATTTCCCTGTGCCAAGTGATGTGGAGGATTTTTTTCATGTATCTGTTGGCCATTTATATGTCTTCTCTGGAGAAATGTCTGTTCATGTCTTCTGCCCATTTCTTGACTGGATTATTTGTTTTTGGGCATTGAGTTTGTGAAGTTCTTTATAGATTTTGAATACTAGCCCTTTATCTGATATGTCATTTGCAAATATCTTCTCCCATTCTGTTGGTTGTCTTTTAGTTTCGTTGACTGTTTCCTTTGCTGTGTAGAAGCTTTTTATCTTGATGAAGTCCCAATAGTTCCTTTTTGCTTTTGTTTCCCTTGCTTTTGGAGATATCTAGCAAGAATTGTGAGGCTGAGGTCACAGAGGTTGCTGCCTGTATTCTCCTCTAGGATTTTGACAGATTCCTGTCTCACATTGAGATCTTTTATCCATTTTGAATTTATCTTTGTGTATGGTGTAAGAAAATGGTCCAGTTTCATTCTTCTACATGTGTCTGTCCAATTTTCCCAACACCATTTATTGAAGAGACTGTCCTTTTTCCATTGGATATTCTTTCCTGCTTTGTCAAAGATGAGTTGACCATAGACTTGAGGGTCCATTTTTGGGCCCTCTATTCTGTTCCATTGATCTATGTGTCTGTTTTTGTGCCAGTACCATTCTGTCTTGATGATTACAGCTTTGTAATATAGCTTGAAGTTTGGCATTGTGATGCCACCAGCTTTGGTTTTCTTTTTCAACCTTCCTCTGACTATTTGGGGTCGTTTCTGGTTCCATACAAATTTTAGGATTTATTTGTTCCAGCTCTTTGAAAAATGGTGATGATATTTTGATAGGATTGCATTGAATGTGTAGATAGCTCTGGGTAGCATAGACATTTTAACAATTTTTGTTCTTCCAATCCATGAGCATGGGATATTTTTCCATTTCTTTGTGTCTTCCTCAATTTCTTTCATACGTGTTCTGCAGTTTTCTGAGTACGGATCCTTTGTTTCTATGGTTAGGTTTATTCCTAGGTATCTTATGGTTTTTGGTGCAATTGTAAATGGGATTGATTCTTTAATTTCTCTGTCTTCTGTCTCATTGTTAGTGTATAGAAATGCAACTGATTTATGTGCATTGATTTTATATCCTGTCACATTGCTGAATTGCTGTATGAGTTCCAGCAATTTGGGGATGGAGTCCTTTGGGTTTTCCACATAAAGTATCATATCACCTGCAAAGAGTGAGAGTTTGACTTCTTCTTTGCCAACTTGAATGCATTTTATTTCTTTTTATTGTCTGATTGCTGAGGCTAAAACTTCTAGTACTATGTTGAACAACAGTGGTGAAAGTGGGCATCCCCGTCATGTTCCTGCCCTTACAGGAAAAGATTTCAGTTTTTCTCCATTGAGAATGATATTCACTGTGAGCTTTTCATAGATGGCTTTTATGATATTGAGGTTTGTTCCCTTTATCCCTACACTGTAGAGAGTTTTAATCAAGAAAGGATGTTGTAATTTGCCAAATGCTTTTTCTGCATCAATTGTGAGGGTTATACGGTTCTTGTCCTTTCTTTTATTGATGTGATGTATCATGTTGATTGATTTGTGAATGTTGAACCACCCTTACAGCCCAGGAATAAATTCTGCTTGGTCGTGGTGAATAATCCCTTTAAAATACTGTTGGATCCTATTGGCTAGTATCTTGGTGAGAATTTTTGCATCCATGTTCATCAGGGATATTGGTGTGCAATTCTCCTTTATGGTGGGGTCTTTGTCTGGTTTTGGGATCAAGGTAATGCTGGTCTCATAGAATGAGTTTGGAAGTTTTCCTTCCCTTTCTATTTTTTTGAACTACCTTCAGAAGAATAAGTATTAGTTCCTCTTTAAATGTTTGGTCGAATTCCCCTGGGAAGCCATCTGGCCTTGGGCTCTAGTTTGTTGGGAGATTTTTGATTACTGCTTTAATTTTTTTGCTTGTATGGGTCTGTTCAGGCTATCCATTTCTTCCTGTTTCAGTTTTGGTAGTTTATAAGTGTCCAGAAATACATCCATTTCTTCCAGATTGCCTAATTTGTTGGCATATAGTTGCTCATAATATGTTCTTAAAATTGTTTGTATTTCCTTGGTATTGGTCATGATCACTCCTCTTTTATTCATGATTTTATTAATTTGGGTCCTTTCTCTTTTCTTTTTGATAAGTCCACTTAGAGGTTTATCAATTTTATCAATTCTTTCAAAGAACCAACTTCTAGTTTTATTGATCTGTTCTGTTATTCTGGTTTCTATTTCATTGATTTCTATTGTAATCTTTATTATTTCTTTTCTCCTGCTTAGTTTAGGCTTTATTTGCTGTTGTTTCACTATCTCCTTTAGGTGTAAGATTAGCTTGTGTATTTGAGACTTTTCTAATTTTTTGAAAAAGGCTTGTATTGCAATGTTTCCCTCTTAGGACTGCCTTTGCTGCATCCCAAAAGTTTTGAACGGCTGTATTTTCATTTTCATTTGTTTCCATGAATTTTTTTAATTCTTCTTTAATTTCCTGGTTGATCCATTCCTCCAAGAGTTTGAGTTCCTTCCAAATTTCTTCATGTGACTGAGTTCAAGTTTCAAAGCATTGTGGTCTGAAAATATTCAGGGAATAATCCCAATCTTTTGGTGCTGGTTGAGACCTGATTTGTGACCCAGTATGTGATCTATTCTCCAGAATGTTCCATGTGGACTAGAGAAGAAAGTGTATTCTGTTGCGTTAGGATGGAATGCTCTGTATATGTCTGTGAAGTCCATTTGGTCCAGTGTGTCATTCAAAACCCTTGTTTCCTTGTTGATCTTCTGTTTAGATGACGTGTCCATTGCTGTGAGTGGGGTGTTGAAGTCCCCTACTATTTCTGTATTATTATCAAAGTGTTTCTTTAATTTTGGTATTAATTGGTTTATATATTTGGCTCCTCCCAAGTTAGGAGCATGAATATTTATAATTGTTAGATCTTCTTGTTGGATAGACCCTTTAAGTATGATATAGTATCCCTCTTCATCACTTACTACAGTCTTTGGTTTAAAATCTAATTTGTCTGATACGAGGATTGCTAGCCCAGCTTTATTTTCATGTCCATTAGAATGATAAATGGTTCTAAACCCCCTCACTTTCAGTCTGGAGGTGTTTTTAGGTGTAAAATGAGTCTCTTGTAGACAGCATATCAGTGGGTCTTGTTTTTTTGTCCAATCTGATACCCTGTGTCTTTTGATTGGACATTTAGCCCATTTACATTCAGAATAACTATTGAAAGATATGAATTTAGTGCCATTGTATTGCCTGTAAAATCCCTGTTTCTGTAGATTGTTTCTGTTTCTTTCTGGTCTATGTTACTTTTGGGCTCTCTCTTCACTTACAGGATCCCCTTTGATATTTCTTGCAGGGCTGGTTTAGTGATCACAAATTCTTTTAGTTTCTATCTACCCTGGAAGCTCTTTATCTCTCCTTCCATTCTGAATTCCAGCCTTGCAGGATGAAGTATTCTTGGCTACATGTTTTTCTCATTTACTACCTTAAATATATCATGCCAGCCCTTTCTTGCCTGTCACATCACTGTGCACAAGTCTGCTGCCAGTCTCAGGTTCCCTCCCTTGTAGCTTAAAGACCACTTTTCTCAAGCTGCTTTCAAGATTTTCTCTTTATCTCTGAAATTTGCAAGCTTCACTATTATATGTTGGGGTGTTGATTTATTTTTATTGATTTTGAGGGGGGTTCTCTCTACCTCCTGAACTTGAATGCCTGTTTCCTTCCCCAGATTAAGGAAGATCTCAGCTATGATTTCCTCAAATATACTTTCTGTCCCTCTCTCTCTCTTTCTTCTTCCTCTGGGACCCCAATAATTCTAATATTGTTTTGCTTTATGATGTCAGTGATTTCTTGAAGCCTCCCCTCATGGTCCATTAGTTGCTTTTCTCTCTTTTCCTCAGCTTCCTCCCTTTCCATCAATTTGTCTTTATGTTACTGACTCTCTCTTCTGCCTTGTTACCTACCTGTTAGAGCATTCAATTTAGACTACAACTTAGAGCATTTTTAATTTCAGCCTGATTAGATTTTATTTCTGCATGAAGAGATTCTCTAGTGTCTTATGCTTTTTTCAAGCCCAGCTAGTAAGTTTATAATCATTATCCCAAATTACAGCTCTGACATTCTACTTATATCGGTATCAATTAGATCTGTGGCAGAGTATACCTCTGGTTCTTTCTTTTGTTGTGAATTCCTACTTCTACTCATTTTGCCCAGAGAAGAATGGATGAATAAGTGATCAAAATCAAAAATATCAACCATGACCCAAGCAAAATACACACTGGACAAATCCGAAGAGGTAAGAAAACAAAAAAAGAAAAGAAAAAGAAAAAGGCAGGGATAGGAAAGAGAGAATGTAATCTCCCAGGTGGACAAAACAGGGTGATCCACTTGGTCCTGAATGTATTTTGGTCTATATGTTCCAAGACACTAAATCGTAAAATTGTAAAGATAGCAAAACTTTATGTATATATATACGTGTGTGTATATATATGCACACACACATACATATATATATATACGAAAATAAAATTGAATACAGTGAAAGGAAGCCAAAAATGAAGATTATATCTATAAAATGTAATTGTAAAAATGAAAGTTAAAACAAGACTTAAAAACAAAGAGTTGATAAGAAACTAGTTGAAAAGGAAAAAAAAAAGAATAAAGGAAAAGGAAAATTTTAAACTGAAAGATAAACGAATCATGAGAAAAGAACCTCGAATTCTATATACTATTTTCCCCTAGTGCTCAAGTTTTGTAGTCCTGTGTGTTCCCTAAACTTGGTGTTCGCCTGTTGTTCCAGCTGATCTTCTGAGGGGAGGGGCCTACTGTGCTGATTCTTGGTTGTCTTTGCCTGGGCAGAGTTGCACCACCCCTTGCCAAGGGGCCGTGCTTAGGGTAAGCTGCTTCTGGTTGCTCTAGGTGGCTTTTGTTCCCTGAAGGCTTTCCATGCCTCTTTAGAGGACGAAAATAAAAATGGCCATGCCTCAATCTCCAGCTCTGGAGCTGAAAGGCCGAGGCCTCTTCAGTAAACCCTCAGGGATAAGCAGTCTTCACTTTTGTGTGTGCCAAACTGCAGACTCCTACGGTGCACGCCTGCACCAATCCTCCTGGGGGAGGATGGAGGGCCGCCTAATTTCTGCCCTTTGCAGGGCCCCTTGCTTGGAGAGCTTTCATCCAATCATGGCTTGGTTCTTGGTTTATGGCAAACAGAGCTGAGAGCCTCCACCCGGGCTCGCTGACTATAATTGGTTTCCCCACTCTCCAATGCTTGGAAAATCTGCTGGTTTAGGCACCCCCATTCTTTCTGTGACCCCAGGAATGCTGAGACCACACTCTTCCACATAGGATTCTGCCCCAACTTGCCACCTAAGCACCTTTCAGGCAGGGACTTCTCACTGAAACAGACTTCTAAAGGTTCCGATTTTGTGCTCCAGGGCTATATCACTTTCCAATAGCCAACTTACAGAGGTTCCCTCCCCCAGCTGTTTATCTTCCAAATACCTCCTCAAATTCATTTCTCTGCACCTCCTATCTTGCAAAAAGTGGTCACTTTTCTATTTGTTGAGTTCCAGCAATTCTTTTCTTACATCTCAGGTTGAATTCATAGGTGTTCAGAATGATTTAATAGTTACGTAGCTAAATTCAAGGGACCAAATGAAACAAGGTCCCCTACTCTTCTGCCATCTTGCCTCCCCTCCTGATTGTTTTTCTTAAGGAGCTCATAATCTACAGGAGAATTTTAGATACAGACACATTAACATGAATTTCTGGTAAAGTACGTATATATAATAAAAGCAAAAAACAAGAATATAGAATAACAGAACTTTCTATAATTAAGCTTTTTTATGTGGTATGTTGACTAATCCAAAATATATCAAATCTCATAGTAAAGTTTTTCATTAAATGGTATCTTTTTTTTTTTTTAATTTTATTTATTTGCGAGACAGAGAATGAGAGACAGAGAGCACGAGAGGGAGGAGGGTCAGAGGGAGAAGCAGACTCCCTGCTGAGCAGGGAGCCCGATGCGGGACTCGATCCCGGGACTCCAGGACCATGACCTGAGCCGAAGGCAGTCGCTTAACCAACTGAGCCACCCAGGCGCCCAAAATGGTATCATTTTTTTAAATCAATAAATGATTGAAAAGTAGTGCATGCTCAGGTCTACTCCATGCTTCACTGAAAACCTTTTTGAAATATAAAAATAAAAGAACAGAAAGAAAACCTGCATTTCATTGCATTCAATAAATGCGAACATAATTAAGGAAATAAAGGCATCTCCAGCAGTTAAGATATTGCATCTAATTTTTCAAAAACATAGAGCATAAGGGTTGTTTACTGATGACTGCATAGTGTAAAATTTAATACAGTTTAGTGCATGTGTACTGAATATAGAGGAATTCAATTTATAATCCCTAAGCAAAAGGCAGGGTACTCCATTTGGAAAAAAAAAAAAAAAGAATGAATTTTCTGGGGAAAGGTAAATTTTTCAGGGTAGGAGTCAGTTCCACCAAATAAAAACTTCTTCAGGCATTGAAGGAATCTCATCCAAACAATCCACTATCTATCAGCTCTACCTAATATGAAATTTGTCCTGAAAAAGCACACACTTCTCACAGTAATAACTGCCACCCAAGATATTAAAGGGGCGCAGAATATGCTACCCCAAAATGTGCCATTTTGGCATGTGGATGATTTTGAGCTGAAGGCGATCAAGACCCAGAAGACTCAGTTAAAACTTTTCCTTCTCTTTTAACCACCCTAAAGAATTTAGATAGGGTGCCTATACCAGAAAGAAAGTTATTACCTCCAGTAACTTGTGTTTTTTAATCTGAAAGACTTATCTGCATGGCAGAGCAAACATTTCATTACCAAACATCTGCTCTTCTCATCTTCCTGTGAATCGACTTCCTCCCCTTTGAAGTGCACGATCCCTTTCCTTAGCTCAGGTTAGTATATAAACCTCAGTTGCCTGACTGTCTTTGACTCTTACATTTTTTTTTTTATTTTATTTATTTTTTTTATTCTTATGTTAATCCCCATACATTACATCATTAGTTCTAGATGAAGTGTTCCATGATTCATTGTTCGTGCACAACACCCAGTGCTCCATGCAGAATGTGCCCTCCTCAATACCCACCACCAGGCCAACCCATCCTCCCACCCCCCTCCCCTCTAGAACCCTCAGTTTGTTTTTCAGAGTCC
>NW_027816712.1:0-277 GCF_054177405.1 Leptonychotes weddellii | reverse complement strand
TTTGTGCATAACACCCAGTGCTCCATGCAGAATGTGCCCTCCTCAATACCCACCACCAGGCTAACCCATCCTCCCACCCCCCTCCCCTCTAGAACCCTCAGTTTGTTTTTCAGAGTCCATCGTCTCTCATGGTTCGTCTACCCCTCCGATTTCCCCCGCTTCATTCTTCCCCTCCCGCTACCTTCTTCTTCTTTTTTTTCTTAACATATATTGCATTATTTGTTTCAGAGGTACAGATCTGAGATTCAACAGTCTTGCACAATTCACAGCGCTTACC
>NW_027816711.1:0-277 GCF_054177405.1 Leptonychotes weddellii | reverse complement strand
GGCGCCTGGGTGGCTCAGTTGGTTAAGCGACTGCCTTCAGCTCAGGTCATGATCCCAGGGTCCTGGGATTGAGTCCCACATCGGGCTCCCTGCTCTGCAGGGAGCCTGCTTCTCCCTCTCCCACTCCCCCTGCTTGTGTTCCCTCTCTCGCTGTGTCTCTCTCTGTCAAATAAATAAATAAAATCTTTAAAAAAAAAAATAGAGCTTAAATTAATTTTGCATGCTTAGTGGTAACTAACTGAAGAATGCTTTTTGCAGGTGGTGTATTCATTTCTAT
>NW_027816710.1:0-277 GCF_054177405.1 Leptonychotes weddellii | reverse complement strand
GTTGTGATGTCAAACTCTTATTGAGGAAATGGAATTTTAAAGAGATTTTCCAAGGTCTGGGAACTAATTAGTGACACGTAATTAACCATAGCTAAGGTACCTAACTCTAGTCTTATTCGGTCCCTACAATTCTGCCTCTTCTAAACTGAACCTAAAGCCAGTGAACAGCCACCAGGCTCTTTATTGATTACACTCTTTCTTTTCCAGGACTACTAAATTTTCATAGCACACATATTCTACATCAGAATAAAAAAAGTTCCAGAAGATAAGGTACATT
>NW_027816709.1:0-277 GCF_054177405.1 Leptonychotes weddellii | reverse complement strand
CTTCTCCCTCTGACCCTCCTCCCTCTCATGCTCTCTGTATCTCATTCTCTCTGTCTCAAATAAATAAATAAAATCTTTAAAAAAAAAAAAAAAGAGAACACAGAGGAGCCTGGGTGGCTCAGTCGGTTGGGCGTCCGATTCTGACTCTTGATTTCACCTCAGGTCATGATCTCATGGGTGGTGAGATCCAGCCCTGTGTCCAGCTTGGAGCTGAGCAAGGAACCTGCTTGGAATTATCTCTCTCCATCTCCCTTTGCCCTCCCCTGCCTCGTGTTCT
>NW_027816708.1:0-277 GCF_054177405.1 Leptonychotes weddellii | reverse complement strand
TTGTTTTTGAGAGCCTTTTGTCTGCGGTTTTGCAGTCTCGAACGAGCTGTCCCTGAACTCCTCCTCCCGGTCCTCCGTGTCTCCGAGCCTGCTCCGGCGTCTCTTAGCTTCACTCTGCCACCTGTGAGCCGCGGCGCGGGCCACGGCTCCGAGAAGAGCCCCTTTTGTCCTGTGTGGTCCCTATAAGAAGTTCTCCTGGCGGGGCTCGGGGTGGTGGGGGCTGGGGAGATGAACGCTGCGGCTAGCAGCTACCCCATGGCCTCCCTCTACGTGGGTG
>NW_027816707.1:0-277 GCF_054177405.1 Leptonychotes weddellii | reverse complement strand
CATATGTAGTGCACCTATTTCCTGGATAGGTCTGGCCAATAGAAGGCATTTGTGGAGGGTAAGACAGGAAGGGGAGGAAAAAAAAACAAACAACAAAGTCCTCTGTTACCTGTCTTTACTCTCTGTAGCACATGGTAGGCCATGTCCGGGTTCTCATCAGATGGCCCTGATTTTGTATTCTAGTACCTCCTGCTATTCCTCTAGCTCTTAGGATGATAGGAGCTTCCTGCTGTTACTAATGCCTGGGTTCCCTTTTAAGCCCTTTCCTGGTATGAAG
>NW_027816706.1:0-277 GCF_054177405.1 Leptonychotes weddellii | reverse complement strand
AAAAAAAAAAAAAAAAAGAATTCTAAAATCTTTATAAAATGCAACTCCTGTAGAGGCCCTAGCCCTAAAATTCCCATTGTACAAGCTCTTCACCTCACCTCTAGGTGATTCATTGTGATAGTCATCACACCTTATGGTGTGAAGCCTTTGCTCCACAAAATGAATAGATGACCTGTTTTGATTAGAGGTGGGGGCATTTGGGATGCCTGGGTGGCTCAGTTGGTTAAGCGTCTGCCTTCGGCTCAAGTCATGATCCCAGGGTCCTGGGATCAAGCCT
>NW_027816705.1:0-277 GCF_054177405.1 Leptonychotes weddellii | reverse complement strand
TTCATTGTTTGTGCATAACACCCAGTGCTCCATGCAGAATGTGCCCTCCTCAATACCCACCACCAGGCTAACCCATCCTCCCACCCCCCTTCCCTCTAGAACCCTGTTAGTTTTTCAGAGTCCATCGTCTCTCATGGTTCGTCTACCCCTCCAATTTCCCCTGCTTCATTCTTCCCCTCCCGCTACCTTCTTCTTCTTTAAAACTGTCTACTTTAAATAGTATTTGGTGGCTTTCAGAGTCTCTCCTCCCTATTGTTCATTGTTATTGCTGTCATTG
>NW_027816704.1:0-277 GCF_054177405.1 Leptonychotes weddellii | reverse complement strand
CGGCACAGTGACCCGGGCAGACTCTCGCATCGCCACCCATCGGGGGCTGGGCGCGCTGGGGGCTCCTCTCTCGGGATCCTCGTCCCCTCGCCTCCATCCGCGGGCAGGGACAGTGGCCGGCACTGGACACAGGCTTGTGGGCGGACAGTGAGATGGGGCCTCCAGCTCGGATGCCCGGCAGGCAGACCTGAGCCCAACAGGGAGGAGCGCTGGGCGGGTGGAAGGCCCCGCGCCCGCACGGCAGCCCAGGGAGTCTGACGGAGGCTCACATCCCCCG
>NW_027816703.1:0-277 GCF_054177405.1 Leptonychotes weddellii | reverse complement strand
AAACTAGAGCCCGGAGGGGAGGGGGCGGTGCGGGGCTCAGGGGCGTGGTCCCGACTCGCCCGGACCCTCCCCCAGGGCGAGCGGCCGCGCGGGCCTCGGACCCCGCCCCCCGCGCTTGGCGCCGGGCCGCCGCGGGTCGGTTGTCCCGGGAGGCGCGGGGCGCCGCTGGCGTGGGCGTCCGAACGAGAGAGGAGGGGGACACGGAGAGAAAAGCTGTCACAGCTCTAGTGTGAGGTGAAGAGAAAGGTAAGGGCCTGTCGACGGGTGCCTCTAACCA
>NW_027816702.1:0-2677 GCF_054177405.1 Leptonychotes weddellii | reverse complement strand
CACGGATGTGGGTGTGCACTTGTGTTCATCTGATTGTGCGTGGAGGACCTTTGCCATGAGCCGTGTGCCGCTTACGCCGCAGCAGTCAGTAATAATCAGCAACTGTTTTAGGGCTTACCATGTGCCAGGCCCTGCTGTAACCCTATTCATGCACGTCTCATCAAATCCTCACACCCAACCCACTTCACAGATGACAAAACTGAGGCCCATGGATTAACTGTCATGCCCAAGGTCACCCAGTATAGGTCTGGCAGCCTGGGGCCAGAGCCCTTCACCTCTAAGCACCTGTCCGCCAGTCTCACATCGGGCACGGGGCTGGGGCCGGTCTGGACGAATAGGGGAGGTGGGGGACAGGTTTTCCCCGAGGGAGGGGGCACCTTGGGCGGCCGATTCTCTGATTGAAAGTCCCTGCACACAGCTTCTCCCTCAACACCTCCCTGCCTCCCATCACCCCCGGCAGAAGGGAGCTCTGGGGACTGGTGGTACCAGGAGGCGAGTGGCCGAAGAGGGGTGTGTATGCCGGGGCTGCCCTGCTAACCCGGAGGGTGCTCCCTGCTCCTGTGGGCGTTGTCTGAGGCCTCCCCACCCTGCCCCCGTCATCCCGGCAGCCCTGTGCCTCAGGGGGAGATGGCTCTTCCAAAGCTCAGGCATCTCTGCAAAACCCACTGGCCTGTTCAGGTGCATCATCATGTTCCATGGTTGACCTTCTGTCCTGCTGGTCCACACAGGTACATTTTGCCTTTTTTGTTTAATCATGGTAAGATACACAAGCCGGAAGTTTTGCTATCTTAAGCTGTTCAGTGGCATTCGGTGCATTGCTCTGAAATCATCACTACCATCCACCTCTAGAACTCTTTCCGTCTTGCAGAACTGAGGCTCTGTCCCCAGGGAACACTAGCCTCTGTCCCCTCCCCCAGCCCCGGCGCCCACCGTCCTGCTCTCGGTCTTTATGAATCTAGGGACCTCACATGAGGGAGGTCCTACAGGATCTGTTCGTTTGCATCTGGCCTGTTTCGTGGAGCATCCTGTCCTCCAGGTCCGTCCCTGTGGTAGCAGGTGTCAGAATTCCCTTCCTTTTTAGGGCTGGATCATATCCACTGTATGATAGCATTTTGCTCATCCGTTCATCTGTCGATGGGTGCTGGGGTGGTTCCACTTTGTGAGGAACGCGGCCATGAACATGGGTGTGTGGATAGCTCTCTGGTCCCTGCTGTCTTCATCGGCTCTGGCTGTCAGAACGAAATCCCACAGACCAGGTGGCTGAAACAATTTATTTCTCACAGTTCTGGAGGCTGGAATTCCAAGGTCAGGGTGCCGGCATGGCTGGGGTCTGGTGAGCGTCCTCCCATACTTGGGGGGGGGTGCAGAGAAAGCATCTCTGGTATCCTCCTCTTATGGGGAAACAAGCCCCGTGACAGGGGCCCCACCCTCCTGACCTCACCTGACGCTGACCACCTCCCCAAAGACCCCACCTCCAAATACCATTCCCCTGGGGGTTAGGTTTCAACATAGGAATTTGGAGGGGAGGGGAGGACACATATTTCGTGTGCAAGACTCCCCACCCCTGGGCCCCCAAATCCATGTCCTTCTTGCATGTAAAATATATTGATTTCACCTAACAGCCCAAAGAGTCTTAACCTCCTTCCAGCCCCATCTCAGGCATGGGTGACTCAAGGTATGGTTCATCCTCCGGCAAAGTACATCCCCAGCTGCAAACCTGTGACCCAGCGGTGTGCTCCCCGTGTGTAGCAGCGAGACCAGCATGTGGGAGATGCTCCCATTCCAGAGGAGAAAATGAGCAAGAAGAAAGGGTGTCGGGTCCCCAGCAGCCCGGAACCCAGCAGCCAGCTCCGTGAGGCCCGGTGCTCTGGCCCACGGGCCCGCGGGGGCAGCAGCCTCCCCCTGGCGCTGCACGGTGGTCCCACCCCCACGGCTTCTGGTGAGACCCAGGCAGGGGCCTGATGGTGTCTCGAGCCCCCTTTGGGGTGGTTTCTCCCCCTTGAAGGATGGTGCACGTTTGCAGCCCAGGAACCCATCCCGTCCAACCACCAGGTCCCCCAGCTTTCCTTCTTTACAGCCCAGCTCTGCGCCCTCGGTTCCCACCGTGGTCTCTGCTCCTATCATCCCGCATTCTCTTTGTCCGGCCTCACCGCTCCCGTGGTCTTCTCTTGCTTCATTTTTTGCAACGTGGATGGGCTGAGGTTGTCCCCCAGTCTTCGGGTTCTGGTTCCGTTGTGTTTAACCATTCCTCCTTCACTTTACCCAGTCGATCTCTCCTCAGTTCTTGCTCCAAGCAGCCGGAGGTCACGGCCTGCTCCTCCACGCTGCATAGAAATCTCCTCAGCTAAATTTCCAATTCATCGCTCCCACGTTCTGCCTTCCGCAAATCCCTAGGACACAGACACAAGTTGGCCGAGCCGTTTGTGACTTTCCTCGAGACTCCGTGTGTGAGCCCCTCAGAATGGCCTTGACCGTCCGTGCCCCTCAGACCGCTCCCAGCTTCTGCCCAGCACTCCCCAAGCGGCTCCCACATCGGTGGCACCTCAGCCCAGCAGCCAGATCCTCACTCACGGGATCCCCAGGGAAATGGAGCCGGTAGGACGCACGCGTGCACACACAGAAAACATGCACACGCACACCCGCATCAAGGGTTATTACCAGGGTGGCTGAGGAGTCC
>NW_027816701.1:0-277 GCF_054177405.1 Leptonychotes weddellii | reverse complement strand
TTGCCCTTGCTTCCCTTGCATTTGGTGATGAGTCTAGGAAGAAGTTGCTGCGGCAGAGGTCGAAGAGGTTGCTGCCTGTGTTCTCCTCAAGGATTTTGATGAATTCCTTCTCACATTTAGGTCTTTCCTCCATTTTGAGTCTATTTTTGTGTGTGGTATAAGGAAATGGTCCAGTTTCATTCTTCTGCATGTGGCTGTCTAATTTTCCCAACACCATATGTTGAAAAGACTGTCTTTTTTCCATTGGACATTCTTTCCTGCTTTGTCAAAGATTAGT
>NW_027816700.1:0-277 GCF_054177405.1 Leptonychotes weddellii | reverse complement strand
CTATGTACACATGCTATAACACAATAACGAGAAAAAAAAGAATAAAAAAAGACCAGGCTGTAAAAGATAGATCAAGAAATAGAGCTATTTCATTCAATGCGTCAAGCAGTAGAAAGTCTTTTAAGAATAGGAATTCAATAAAATAAAAGCTTATGACAAAAAGCAGGTAAGACGAGGCAGAAAATAAGGAAACATAAAAAAAGATGGGGTTCCTGATATATTGACTCCAAAAACTGGAACACAAAAAGTAATTTTCCTGAAATGAGGAAAAACTGAT
>NW_027816699.1:0-277 GCF_054177405.1 Leptonychotes weddellii | reverse complement strand
GCCTGGGTGGCTCAGTTGGTTAAGCGACTGCCTTCGGCTCAGGTCATGATCCCGGAGTCCCGGGATCGAGTCCCGCATCGGGCTCCCTGCTCAGCAGGGAGCCTGCTTCTCCCTCTGACTCTCCCCCCTCTCATGTGCTCTCTGTCTCTCTCATTCTCTCTGTCTCAAATAAATAAATAAAATCTTTAAAAAAAAAAATGGCTTGAAGAAAGTAATAAAAGTGCTGGAAATTCAAGACTTTTGTAACATATAGCTGCATCAAACTACCCATGAATAC
>NW_027816698.1:0-277 GCF_054177405.1 Leptonychotes weddellii | reverse complement strand
CCCCATGCTGAGATTCATGTCCTCAGAAGAAGAGGAAGAGACTAGAGCCCTCTTTTTGGGAGGCCCCAGCGAGACCAAGAGTGTCTGTAAGTCGGGGAGCAGGCTCTCACCAAACACTGATCTGTCGGCTCCTGTGCTTGGACCTCCATCCTCCAGACCTTGGGAAGTGAATGCCTGTCATTTCAGCTCCCCAGTCTGTAGCATTTGGTTATAGCAGCCTGCGCTGAGTAAGGCATTTGAGGTGTTGGGACCTGCAGAAGAGAATGTGTTCAGTGTG